>NW_027254758.1:0-186504 GCF_044704955.1 Pristiophorus japonicus
CTCTCCCTCCCTCCCCCCCTCTCTCTCTCCCATCTCCCCTCTCTCTCTCTCTCCTCTCTCCCTCCCTCCCCCCTCTCTCTCTCTCTCTCCCTCCCCCTCTCTCCCTCTCTCTCTCCCTTCCCCTCTCCCTCTCTCTCTCCCATCTCCCCCTCTCTCTCTCTCTCCCTCCCTCCCCCCTCTCTCTCTCTCTCTCTCCCTCCCCTCCCCACCTCTCTCTCTCCCTTCCCCTCTCCCTCTCTCTCTCCCATCTCCCCCTCTCTCTCTCTCTCCCTCCCTCCCCCCTCTCTCTCTCTCTCTCTCCCTCCCCTCCCCACCTCTCTCTCTCTCTCTCTCTCTCCCTCCCCACCTCTCCCTCTCTCTCTCCCTCGCCCTCTCTCTCTCTCTCCCTCCCCCTCTCCCTCCCCCTCCCCCTCCCCTCTCTCTCTCTCTCCCCCTCCCCCTCCCCCTCCCCCTCTCTCTCTCTCTCTCTCTCTCTCTCTCCCTCGCCCTCTCTCTCTCTCTCTCTCCCTCCCTCCCCCTCTCTCTCTCTCTCCCTCTCCCTCCCCCTCTCTCTCTCTCTCTCCGTCTCCAGGGCAACACAGACCCGGAAGCGGCAGCACGGGGCTGGCTGTCCCTCGGCCTTGGGAGCGCGTTTGAAGCCTGGGACAGACAGACCAACCTCCCTCCCGCTCCGCTCCGCCCCCCGCCCCGGGGCCTGCTGCAGGGGGGGAAGAAGCCAAGCTGATTGCCCTGGTCGGGGCCTGCTGGAGCGAGTGGCGGGACCCTGGTCTCTGGATTGCAAGGCCCAGCGTTCAGGGGGACGTGTATTGGCCACAAAATAACCCAGAACAACCTTCGCTGCTCGCTGCAATTTAAACTCTTTAAACGTTGCTGCACTCATAAACTTTTAAACACTTCCTCCTGCAATTTAAAGACTTTATTTCCTGCGATGGAAACGCTTTTTTTGGGCCACAAATTAAACAATATTTAATCTTTTGCTGCAACTTAAACACTTTTTTCCTGCGCTTTAAACTTTTTTTCCTGCGATTTAAACTTTTTTCCTGCGATTTAAACTTTTTTACCGCGATTTAAACTTTTTTCCTGCGATTTAAACTTTTTTACCGCGATTTAAACTTTTTTTCCTGCGATTTAAACTTTTTTTCCTGCGATTTAAACTTTTTTACCGCGATTTAAACTTTTTTTTACCGCGATTTGAACTTTTTTTCAGTCGATTTAAACTTTTTTACCTCGATTTAAACTTTTTTCCTGCGATTTAAACTTTTTTTACTGCGATTTAAACTTTTTTACCTCGATTTAAACTTTTTTCCTGCGATTTAAACTTTTTTACCGCGATTTAAACTTTTTTCCTGCGATTTAAACTTTTTTTTACCATGATTGAAACTTTTTTTTAAACTGCGATTTAAACTTTTTTCCTGCGATTTAAACACTCTTTTTAATCTTTGGCTGCCTTTTAAACGACTTCTGCAGCGATTTAGAGATGCCCCTGGAGCTGCAAGAATGCATCAAGGACTCTCCCAGATTCAGGTAATGTTTATCCCACCGAATCCGCGATGAACCCCCCGGTCGACCCTCATTCTCCCCGACCATCGGTTCCTCCTCCTTGACCCCCGATTCTTTCCCCCCCTCCCCTAACCCCCATTCCCCCACCCCACTCCGGTCCCTAATTCCCCATTTACAACAACAAAAACTTGTATTTGTATACCGCCTTTAACAGGAGTGGTTTTAAGACAAAACGGATAAATTTGACCCCCGAGCCCCAGAAGGAGAGATTAGGGACAGGTGACCAAAAGCTGGGTCAAAGAGGTGGGTTTTAAGGAGCGTCTTGAAGGAGGAGAGAGAGGTCGAGAGGCGGAGAGGTTGAGGGAGGGAGTTCCAGAGCTTGGGGCCCAGGCAACAGAAGGCACGGCCACCGATGGTGGAGCGATTATAATCAGGGATGGTCAGGAGGGCAGAATTAGAGGAGTGCAGACATCTCGGGGGGGGTTGTGGGGCTGGAGGAGGTTACAGAGATAGGGAGGGGTGTAGCAACTGGAGGAGGTTACAGAGATAGGGAGGGGTGTAGGGGCTGGAGGTGGTTACAGAGATAGGGAGGGGTGTAGGGGCTGGAGGAGGTTACAGAGATAGGAAGGGATGTAGGGGCTGGAGGAGGTTACAGAGATAGGGAGGGGCTGGAGGGGGTTACAGAGATAGGGAGGGGGGGCGGGGCTGGAGGGCGTTACAGAAATAGGGAGGGGTGTAGGGACTGGAGGAGGTTACAGAGATAGGGAGGGGTGTAGGGGCTGGAGGAGGTTACAGAGATAGGGAGGGGTGTAGGGGCTGGAGGGGGTTACAGAGATAGGGAGGGGTGTAGGGGCTGGAGGGGGTTTACAGAGATAGGGAGGGGTGTAGGGACTGGAGGAGGTTACAGAGATAGGGAGTGGTGTAGGGGCTGGAGGAGGTTACAGAGATAGGGAGGGGTGTCGGGGCTGGAGGGGGTTACAGAGATAGGGAGGGGTGTAGGGGCTGGAGGGGGTTACAGAGATAGGGAGTGGTGTAGGGGCTGGAGGGGGTTACAGAGATAGGGAGGGAGCGAGGGGCCATGGAGGGATTGTAAACACGGATGAGAATTTTGAAATCGAGGCATTGCTTAACCGGGAGCCAATGTAGGTCAGTGAGCACAGGGGGTGATGGGTGAGCGGGACTCGGTGCGAGTTAGGACACGGGGGCAGTGAGCACAGGGGGTGATGGGTGAGTGGGACTGGGTGTGAGTTAGGACACGGGGCACAGGGGGTGATGGGTGAGCGGGACTCGGTGCGAGTTAGGACACGGGGGCAGTGAGCACAGGGGGTGATGGGTGAGCGGGACTCGGTGTGAGTTAGGACACGGGGCACAGGGGGTGATGGGTGAGTGGGACTCGGTGCGAGTTAGGACACGGGGCAGTGAGCACAGGGGGTGATGGGCGAGTGGGACTGGGTGCGAGTTAGGACACGGGGCACAGGAGGTGATAGGTGAGCGGGACTCGGTGCGAGTTAGGACACGGGGCAGCGAGCACAGGGGGTGATGGGTGAGTGGGACTCGGTGCGAGTTAGGACACGGGGCACAGGGGGTGATGGGTGAGCGGGACTCGGTGCGAGTTAGGACACGGGGCACAGGGGGTGATGGGTGAGCGGGACTCGGTGCGAGTTAGGACACGGGGCACAGGGGGTGATGGGTGAGCGGGACTCGGTGCGAGTTAGGACACGGGGCACAGGGGGTGATGGGTGAGCGGGACTCGGTGTGAGTTAGGACACGGGGGCAGTGAGCACAGGGGGTGATGGGTGAGTGGGACTCGGTGTGAGTTAGGACACGGGGTCAGTGAGCACAGGGGGTGATGGGTGAGTGGGACTCGGTGCGAGTTAGGACACGGGGGCAGTGAGCACAGAGGGTGATGGGTGAGTGCGACTCGGTGCGAGTTAGGACACGGGGGCAGTGAGCACAGGGGGTGATGGGTGAGCGGGACTCGGTGCGAGTTAGGACACGGGGGCAGTGAGCACAGAGGGTGATGGGTGAGCGGGACTCGGTGTGAGTTAGGACACGGGGTCAGTGAGCACAGGGGGTGATGGGTGAGTGGGACTCGGTGCGAGTTAGGACACGGGGGCAGTGAGCACAGAGGGTGATGGGTGAGTGGGACTCGGTGTGAGTTAGGACACGGGGTCAGTGAGCACAGGGGGTGATGGGTGAGTGGGACTGGGTGTGAGTTAGGACACGGGGGCAGTGAGCACAGAGGGTGATGGGTGAGTGGGACTCGGTGCGAGTTACGACACGGGGGCAGCCGAGTTTTGGAACACCACCAGTTGACGTCGGGTAGAACGTGGGAGGCTGGCCAGGAGTGCGCTGGAATGGTCAAGTCTGGAGGGTGACGGAGGCACGGATGAGGGAAGGAGGCAGCGAGAGTGGGCGGGACAAACGACAGAAACACCAATGTCACCTCTCTCTCTCTCTCTCTCTCTGCACTTGCCTCATACCAGGGCGGCACTGGACGGGATGGAGCGCGATGTCTTGGAGCTGGAGGAGAAACTGGAAAAAGTGAGTCGGGATGAAAGCAGTGAAGTCCACCCCCTCAAACAATCTGTGACCTTCTCAACTTCTCCCCAGATACCGCCCAATACCTCTTGCACTGACTCTGACCCTTGACCCTTTCCCTGACCCCAGCCTGCACTGCGACTCCTGACCGTTTTGCTGCATTGTGACCCCTGACCCTGCCCATGCCACCCCTGCCCGGCTCTGTGACCTTTCCCCTGCCCTTGGATTCATATCCACTTTTTATTTCCTGTTTTGCTTTTCGGAGGTGGTGAAACTGTGTGCGGGTATGATCGAATCCGGGAAGGCGTACAACGCCTCCAATAAACGGCTACTGGATGGACTACAAGAGCTCTCACAAAGCACGAAAAACGAAGGAGTGACGGTGAGAATTAAAGTCTGGTGTCTCCACACTGTCCCATCAAACACTCCCAGGGCAGGTACAGGGGGTTAGATACAGAGTAAAGCTCCCTCTACACTGTCCCATCAAACACTCCCAGGGCAGGTACAGGGGGTTAGATACAGAGTAAAGCTCCCTCTACACTGTCCCATCAAACACTCCCAGGGCAGGTACAGCACGGGGTTAGATACAGAGTAAAGCTCCCTCTACACTGTCCCATCAAACACTCCCAGGGCAGGTACAGGGGGTTAGATACAGAGTAAAGCTCCCTCTACACTGTCCCATCAAACACTCCCAGGGCAGGTACAGGGGGTTAGATACAGAGTAAAGCTCCCTCTACACTGTCCCATCAAATACTCCCAGGGCAGGTACAGGGGGTTAGATACAGAGTAAAGCTCCCTCTACACTGTCCCCATCAAACACTCCCAGGGCAGGTACAGCACGGGGTTAGATACAGAGTAAAGCTCCCTCTACACTGTCCCATCAAACACTCCCAGGGCAGGTACAGGGGGTTAGATACAGAGTAAAGCTCCCTCTACACTGTCCCATCAAACACTCCCAGGGCAGGTACAGGGGGTGAGATACAGAGTAAAGCTCCCTCTACACTGTCCCATCAAATACTCCCAGGGCAGGTACAGGGGGTTAGATACAGAGTAAAGCTCCCTCTACACTGTCCCATCAAACATTCCCAGGGCAGGTACAGCACGGGGTTAGATACAGAGTAAAGCTCCCTCGACACTGTCCCATCAAACACTCCCAGGGCAGGGACAGCACGGGGTTAGATACAGAGTAAAGCTCCCTCTACACTGTCCCATCAAACACTCCCAGGGCAGGTACAGCACGGGGTTAGATACAGAGTAAAGCTCCCTCTACACTGTCCCATCAAACACTCCCAGGGCAGGTACAGCACGGGGTTAGATACAGAGTAAAGCTCCCTCTACACTGTCCCATCAAGCACTCCCCGGGCAGGTACAGGGGGTTAGATACAGAGTAAAGCTCCCTCTACACTGTCCCATCAAACACTCCCAGGGCAGGTACAGGGGGTTAGATACAGAGTAAAGCTCCCTCTACACTGTCCCATCAAACACTCCCAGGGCAGGTACAGGGGGTTAGATATAGAGTAAAGCTCCCTCTACACTGTCCCATCAAACACTCCCAGGGCAGGTACAGCACGGGTTAGATACAGAGTAAAGCTCCCTCTACACTGTCCCATCAAACACTCCCAGGGCAGGTACAGCTCAGAATACACTCGGAGAACCTCTGAACTCCCTGTTTCTTTCTAGAACATTCTGGAGCAGTGCGTGGAGGGGCTTCAAGAGATGATCCTGTACCACACGGTGAGCAGCCCATTGAAAACTCCGTCTTTCTCTGTCCATCTTCTCCGTGGGATACAAACTCCTCTCCCTTCCCCTCCACCGCTCCCCTCCCTCTCTCCCCTTTCCCTCTGAGCGCCTGGCTGTCCAACCATGTGTGGCATCGCAGCCAACCTTGAACGGGGAGCCCGCTGCTGATGGGGAGATGTGTGTGTGTGTGTGTTTGTGGGGAGGGGGGTCTGCTCAATCTGCTTTCGATAGCCGGGGAGCAGCGTTAATTTCGAAACTTCTGTCTCAATTTAGATGCTTTTTGATCAAGCGGAGCGATCGGTGAAAATACAGCTTCAGAATATCATCACACAGTGAGTATCCTGGCAGGGAGAGCTTTACTCTGTACCTAACCCCCTGTACCTGCCCTGGGAGTGTTTGATGGGGACAGTGTAGAGGGAGCTTTACTCTGTATCTAATCCCCTGTACCTGCCCTGGGAGTGTTTGATGGGACAGTGTAGAGGGAGCTTTACTCTGTATCTAATCCCCTGTACCTGCCCTGGGAGTGTTTGATGGGACAGTGTAGAGGGAGCTTTACTCTGTATCTAATCCCCTGTACCTGCCCTGGGAGTGTTTGATTGGACAGTGTAGAGGGTGCTTTACTCTGTATCTAACCCCGTGCTGTACCTGCCCTGGGAGTGTTTGATGGGACAGTGTAGAGGGAGCTTTACTCTGTATCTAACCCTCTGTACCTGCCCTGGGAGTGTTTGATGGGACAGTGTAGAGGGAGCTTTACTCTGCATCTCACCCCGTGCTGTACCTGCCCTGGGAGTGTTTGATGGGACAGTGTAGAGGGAGCTTTACTCTGTATCTAACCCCCTGTACCTGCCCTGAGAGTGTTTGATGGGACAGTGTAGAGGGAGCTTTACTCTGTATCTAACCACCTGTACCTGCCCTGGGAGTGTTTGATGGGACAGTGTAGAGGGAGCTTTACTCTGTATCTAACCCTCTGTATCTGCCCTGGGAGTGTTTGATAGGACAGTGTAGAGGGAGCTTTACTCTGTATCTAACCCCGTGCTGTCCCTGCCCTGGGAGTGTTTGATGGGACAGTGTAGAGGGAGCTTTACTCTGTATCTAACCCCCTGTACCTGCCCTGAGAGTGTTTGATGGGACAGTGTAGAGGGAGCTTTACTCTGTATCTAACCCCCTGTACCTGCCCTGAGAGTGTTTGATGGGACAGTGTAGAGGGAGCTTTACTCTGTATCTAACTCCGTGCTGTCCCTGCCCTGGTAGTGTTTGATGGGACAGTGTAGAGGGAGCTTTACTCTGTATCTAACCCCGTGCTGTACCTGCCCTGGGAGTGTTTGATGGGACAGTGTAGAGGGAGCTTTACTCTGTATCTAACCCCCTGTACCTGCCCTGAGAGTGTTTGATGGGACAGTGTAGAGGGAGCTTTACTCTGTATCTAACCCCCTGTACCTGCCCTGGGAGTGTTTGACGGGACAGTGTAGAGGGAGCTTTACTCTGTACCTAACCCCGTGCCGTACCTGCCCTGGGAGTGTTTGATGGGACAGTGTAGAGGGAGCTTTACTCTGTATCTAACCCCGTGTACCTGCCCTGGGAGTGTTTGATGGGACAGTGTAGAGGGAGCTTTACTCTGTATCTAACCCCCTGTATCTGCCCTGGGAGTGTTTGATAGGACAGTGTAGAGGGAGCTTTACTCTGTATCTAACCCCGTGCTGTCCCTGCCCTGGGAGTGTTTGATGGGACAGTGTAGAGGGAGCTTTACTCTGTATCTAACTCCCTGTACCTGCCCTGGGAGTGTTTGATGGGACAGTGTAGAGGGAGCTTTACTCTGTATCTAACCCCCTGTACCTGCCCTGGGAGTGTTTGATGGGACAGTGTAGAGGGAGCTTTACCCTGTATCTAACTCCGTGCTGTACCTGCCCTGGGAGTGTTTGATGGGACAGTGTAGAGGGAGCTTTACTCTGTATCTAACCCCCTGCACCTGCCCTGGGAGTGTTTGATGGGACAGGGAAGAGGGAATGTCACTCTAATGGTACGATGTTCCCCAGGGATATTGGGAGGCTGCGGGATTTGAAGAAAGATTTTGACCGGATTGGCGACGACCTGGAATCAGCCCAGGTGAAGAACGGGCAGGTTTCGAGACACCGGACTCACGATGCGCAGGAAACCAGCCACATTCTCCTCGCAACGCACAAGTGTTTCCGCCATCTTGCACTCGACTACATTCTGCAGGTGTGATGGGGTCCAGGAGTGTTAGTGTTATATCAGTGTTACAGTGAGGTGTGTGGGGTATATCAGTGTTACAGTGAGAGGTGTGGGCTATATCAGTGTTACAGTGAGGGGTGTGGGGTATATCAGTGTTACAGTGAGGGGTATGGGGTATATTAGTGTTACACTGAGGGGTGTGGAGTATATCAGTGTTACAGTGAGGGGTGTGGGGTATATCAGTGTTACAGTGAGGGGGGTGGGTTATATCAGTGTTACAGTGAGGAGTGTTAGTGTTAGAACAGTGTTACAGTGAGGTGTGTGGGGTATATCAGTGTTACAGTGAGGGGTGTGGGGTATATCAGTGTTACAGTGAGGGGTGTGGGGTATATCAGTGTTACATTGAGGGGTGTGGGGTATATCAGTGTTACAGTGAGGTGTGTGGGGTATATCAGTGTAACAGTGAGTGGTGTGAGGTATATCAGTGTTACAGTGAGGTGTGTGGGGTATATCAGTGTTACAGTGAGGGGTGTGGGGTATATCAGTGTTACAGTGAGGGCGGTGGGTTATATCAGTGTTACAGTGAGGAGTGTGGGGTATATCAGTGTTACAGTGAGGGGTGTGAGGTATATCAGTGTTACAGTGAGGGATGTGGGGTATATCAGTGTTACAGTGAGGGGTGTGGGGTATATCAGTGTTACATTGAGGGGTGTGGGGTATATCAGTGTTACAGTGAGGGGTGTGGGGTATATCAGTGTTACAGTGAGGGGTGTGGGGTATATCAGTGTTACAGTGAGGGGTGTGGGGTATATCAGTGTTACAGTGAGGGGTGTGGGGTATATCAGTGTTACAGTGAGGGGGTGGCTTATATCAGTGTTACAGTGAGGGGTGTGGGGTATATCAGTGTTACAGTGAGGGGTGTGGGGTATATCAGTGTTACATTGAGGGGTGTGGGGTATATCAGTGTTACAGTGAGGGGTGTGGGATATATCAGTGTTACAGTGAGGGGTGTGGGGTATATCAGTGTTACAGTGAGGGGTGTGGGGTATATCAGTGTTACAGTGAGGGGTGTGGGATATATCAGTGTTACAGTGAGGGGTGTGGGGTATATCAGTGTTACAGTGAGGGGTGTGAGGTATATCAGTGTTACAGTGAGGGGTGTGGGGTATATCAGTGTTACAGTGAGGGGTGTGAGGTATATCAGTGTTACAGTGAGGGGTGTGGGGTATATCAGTGTTACAGTGAGGGGTGTGGGGTATATCAGTGTTACAGTGAGGGGTGTGGGGTATATCAGTGTTACAGTGAGGGGTGTGGGGTATATCAGTGTTACAGTGAGGGGTGTAGGATATATCAGTGTTACAGTGAGCGGTGTGGGGTATATCAGTGTTACAGTGAGGGGTGTGGGGTATATCAGTGTTACAGTGAGGGGTGTGGGGTATATCAGTGTTACAGTGAGGGGTGTGAGGTATATCAGTGTTACAGTGAGGGGTGTGGGGTATATCAGTGTTACAGTGAGGGGTGTGGGGTATATCAGTGTTACAGTGAAGGGTGTGGGATATATCAGTGTTACAGTGAGGGGTGTGGGGTATATCAGTGTTACAGTGAGGGGTGTGGGGTATATCAGTGTTACAGTGAGGGGTGTGGGGTATATCAGTGTTACAGTGAGGGTGTGGGGTATATCAGTGTTACAGTGAGGGGTGTGGGGTATATCAGTGTTACAGTGAGGGGGGTGGGTTATATCAGTGTTACAGTGAGGAGTGTTAGTGTTAGATCAGTGTTACAGTGAGGGGTGTGAGGTATATCAGTGTTACAGTGAGGGGTGTGGGGTATATCAGTGTTACAGTGAGTGGTGTGGGGTATATCAGTGTTACAGTGAGGAGTGTTAGTGTTAGATCAGTGTTACAGTGAGGGGTGTGGGATATATCAGTGTTACAGTGAGGGGTGTGGTGTATATCAGTGTTTCAGTGAGGGGTGTGGGGTATATCAGTGTTACAGTGAGGGGTGTGGGGTATATCAGTGTTACAGTGAGGGGTGTGGGGTATATCAGTGTTACAGTGAGAGGTGTGGGATATATCAGTGTTACAGTGAGGGGGGTGCGTTATATCAGTGTTACAGTGAGGAGTGTTAGTGTTAGATCAGTGTTACAGTGAGTGGTGTGAGGTATATCAGTGTTACAGTAAGGGGTGTGGGGTATATCAGTGTTACAGTGAGGGGTGTGGGGCATATCAGTGTTACATTGAGGGGTGTGGGGTATATCAGTGTTACAGTGAGGGGTGTGGGGTATATCAGTGTTACAGTGAGGGGTGTGGGGTATATCAGTGTTACAGTGAGGGGTGTGGGGTATATCAGTGTTACAGTGAGGGGTGTGGGGTATATCAGTGTTACCTTGAGGGGTGTGGGGTATATCAGTGTTACAGTGAGGGGTGTGGGGTATATCAGTGTTACAGTGAGGGGTGTGGGGTATATCAGTGTTACAGTGAGGGGTGTGAGGTATATCAGTGTTACAGTGAGGGGTGTGGGGTATATCAGTGTTACAGTGAGGGGGGTGGCTAATATCAGTGTTACAGTGAGGGGTGTGGGGTATATCAGTGTTACAGTGAGGGGTGTGGGGTATATCAGTGTTACATTGAGGGGTGTGGGGTATATCAGTGTTACAGTGAGGGGTGTGAGATATATCAGTGTTACAGTGAGGGGTGTGAGGTATATCAGTGTTACAGTGAGGGGTGTGGGGTATATCAGTGTTACAGTGAGGGTGTGGGGTATATCAGTGTTACAGTGAAGGGTGTGGGATATATCAGTGTTACAGTGAGGGGTGTGGGGTATATCAGTGTTACAGTGAGGGGTGTGGGGTATATCAGTGTTACAGTGAGGGGTGTGGGGTATATCAGTGTTACAGTGAGGGGTATGGAGTATATCAGTGTTACAATGAGGGTGTGGGGTATATCAGTGTTACAGTGAGGGGTGTGGGGTATATCAGTGTTACAGTGAGGGGGGTGGGTTATATCAGTGTTACAGTGAGGAGTGTCAGTGTTAGATCAGTGTTACAGTGAGGGGTGTGAGGTATATCAGTGTTACAGTGAGGGGTGTGGGGTATATCAGTGTTACAGTGAGGGGTGTGGGGTATATCAGTGTTACAGTGAGGGGTGTGGGGTATATCAGTGTTACAGTGAGGGGTGTGGGGTATATCAGTGTTACAGTGAGGGGTGTGGGGTATATCAGTGTTACAGTGAGGGTGTGGGGTATATCAGTGTTACAGTGAGGGGTGTGGTGTATATCAGTGTTACAGTGAGGGGGGTGGGTTATATCAGTGTTACAGTGAGGAGTGTTAGTGTTAGATCAGTGTTACAGTGAGGGGTGTGAGGTATATCAGTGTTACAGAGAGGGGTGTGGGGTATATCAGTGTTACAGTGAGTAGTGTGGGGTATATCAGTGTTACAGTGAGGAGTGTTAGTGTTAGATCAGTGTTACAGTGAGGTGTGTGGGGTATATCAGTGTTACAGTGAGTGGTGTGAGGTATATCAGTGTTACAGTGAGGGGTGTGGGGTATATCAGTGTTACAGTGAGCGGGGTGGGTTATATCAGTGTTACAGTGAGGGGTGTGGGGCATATCAGTGTTACATTGAGGGGTGTGGGTTATATCAGTGTTACAGTGAGGGGTGTGGGGTATATCAGTGTTACAGTGAGGGGTGTGGGGTATATCAGTGTTACAGTGAGGGGTGTGGGGTATATCAGAGTTACAGTGAGGGGTGTGGGGTATATCAGTGTTACAGTGAGGGGTGTGGGGTATATCAGTGTTACAGTGAGGGGTGTGGGATATATCAGTGTTACAGTGAGGGGTGTGGGGTATATCAGTGTTACAGTGAGGGGTGTGGGATATATCAGTGTTACAGTGAGGGGTGTGGTGTATATCAGTGTTACAGTGAGGGGTGTGAGGTATATCAGTGTTACAGTGAGGGGTGTGGGGTATATCAGTGTTACAGTGAGGGGTGTGGGGTATATCAGTGTTACAGTGAGGGGTGTGGGGTATATCAGTGTTACAGTGAGGGGTGTGGGGTATATCAGTGTTACAGTGAGCGGTGTGGGGTATATCAGTGTTACAGTGAGGGGTGTGGGGTATATCAGTGTTACAGTGAGGGGTGTGGGGTATATCAGAGTTACAGTGAGGGGTGTGGGATATATCAGTGTTACAGTGAGGGGTGTGGGGTATATCAGTGTTACAGTGAGGGGTGTGGGGTATATCAGTGTTACAGTGAGGGGTGTGGGGTATATCAGTGTTACAGTGAGTGGTGTGAGGTATATCAGTGTTACAGTGAGGGGTGTGGGGTATATCAGTGTTACAGTGAGGGGTGTGGGGTATATCAGTGTTACAGTGAGGGGTATGGGGTATATAAGTGTTACAGTGAGTGGTGTGAGGTATATCAGTGTTACAGTGAGGGGTGTGGGGTATATCAGTGTTACAGTGAGTGGTGTGAGGTATATCAGTGTTACAGTGAGGGGTGTGGGTTATATCAGTGTTACAGTGAGGGGTGTGGGGTATATCAGTGTTACAGTGAGGGGTGTGGGGTATATCAGTGTTACAGTGAGGGGTGTGGGGTATATCAGTGTTACAGTGAGGGGTGTGGGGTATATCAGTGTTGCAGTGAGTGGTGTGAGGTATATCAGTGTTACAGTGAGGGGTGTGAGGTATATCAGTGTTACAGTGAGGGGTGTGGGGTATATCAGTGTTACAGTGAGGGGTGTGGGGTATATCAGTGTTACAGTGAGTGGTGTGAGGTAAATCAGTGTTACAGTGAGGGGTGTGGGGTATATCAGTGTTACAGTGAGGGGTGTGGGGTATATCAGTGTTACAGTGAGGGGTGTGGGGTATATCAGTGTTACAGTGAGGGGTGTGGGGTATATCAGTGTTATAGTGAGTGGTGTGAGGTATATCAGTGTTACAGTGAGGGGTGTGGGGTATATCAGTGTTACAGTGAGGGGTGTGGGGTATATCAGTGTTACAGTGAGGGGTGTGGGGTATATCAGTGTTATAGTGAGTGGTGTGAGGTATATCAGTGTTACAGTGAGGGGTGTGGGGTATATCAGTGTTACAGTGAGGGGTGTGGGGTATATCAGTGTTACAGTGAGGGCTGTGGGGTATATTAGTGTTACAGTGAGGGGTGTGGGGTATATCAGTGTTACAGTGAGGTGTGTGGGGTAGAAAAGTGTCACAGTGAGGGGTGTGGGGTATATCAGTGTTTCAGTGAGGGGTGTGGGGTATATCAGTGTTACAGTGAGGGGTGTGGGGTATATCAGTGTTACAGTGAGGGGTGTGGGGTATATCAGTGTTACAGTGAGAGGTGTGGGATATATCAGTGTTACAGTGAGGGGTGTGGGGTATATCAGTGTTACAAGAGAGATGTGGGGTATATCAGTGTTACAGTGAAGGGTGTGGGCTTTATCAGTATTACAGTGAGGGGTGTGGGGTATATCAGTGTTACAGTGAGGGGTGTGGAGTATATCAGAGTTACAGTGAGGGGTGTGGGGTATATCAATGTTACAGTGAGGGCTGTGGGGTATATCAGTGTTACAGTGAGGGGTGTGGGGTATATCAGTGTTACAGTGAGGAGTGTGGAGTATATCAGTGTTACAGTGAGGGGTGTGTAGTCTATCAGTGTGTTACAGTGAGGGGTGTGGGGTATATCAGTGTTTCAGTGAGGGGTGTGGGGTATATCAGTGTTATAGTGAGGGGTGTGGGGCATATCAGTGTTTCAGTGAGGGGTGTGGGGTATATCAGTGTTAGAGTGAGGGGTGTGTAGTCTATCAGTGTGTTACAGTGAGGGGTGTGGGGTATATCAGTGTTACAGTGAGGGGTGTGGGGTGTATCAGTGTTACAGTGAGGGATGTGGGGTATATCAGTGGTTCAGTGAGGGGTGTGGGGTATATCAGTGGTTCAGTGAGGGGTGTGGGGTATATCAGTGTTAGTGAGGGGTGTGAGGTATATCCGAATTACAGTGAGGGGTGTGGGGTATATCAGTGTTTCAGTGAGGGGTGAGGGGTATATCAGTGTTACAGTGAGGAGTGTGGGGTATATCAGTGTTACAGTGAGAGGTGTGGGATATATCAGTGTTACAGTGAGGGGTGTGGGGTATATCAGTGTTACAAGAGAGATGTGGGGTATATCAGTGTTACAGTGAAGGGTGTGGGCTTTATCAGTATTACAGTGAGGGGTGTGGTGTATATCAGTGTTACAGTGAGGTGTGTGGGGTATATCAGTGTTACAGTGAGGGGTGTGGAGTATATCAGAGTTACAGTGAGGGGTGTGGGGTATATCAGTGTTACAGTGAGGGGTGTGGGGTATATCAGTGTTACCGTGAGTGGTGTGCGGTATTTCAGTGTTACAGTGAGGGGTGTGGGGTATATCAGTGTTACAGTGAGTGGTGTGGGGTAGAAAAGTGTTACAGTGAGTGGTGTGGGGTATATCAGTGTTACAGTGAGTAATGTGGGGTGTATCAGTGTTACAGTGAGTGGTGTGGGGTATATCAGTGTTACAGTGAGGGGTGTGAGGTATATCAGTGTTACAGTGAGGGGTGTGGGGTATATCAGTGTTAAGTGAGGGGTGTGGGGTATATCAGTGTTACAGTGAGGGGTGTGGGGTATATCAGTGTTACAGTGAGGGGTGTGGGGTATATCAGTGTTACAGTGAGCGGTGTGGGGTATATCAGTGTTACAGTGAGGGGTGTGGGGTATATCAGTGTTACAGTGAGGGGTGTGGGGTATATCAGAGTTACAGTGAGGGGTGTGGGATATATCAGTGTTACAGTGAGGGGTGTGGGGTATATCAGTGTTACAGTGAGGTGTGTTGGGTATATCAGTGTTACAGTGAGGGGTGTGGGGTATATCAGTGTTACAGTGAGTGGTGTGAGGTATATCAGTGTTACAGTGAGGGGTGTGGGGTATATCAGTGTTACAGTGAGGGGTGTGGGGTATATCAGTGTTACAGTGAGGGGTATGGGGTATATAAGTGTTACAGTGAGTGGTGTGAGGTATATCAGTGTTACAGTGAGGGGTGTGGGGTATATCAGTGTTACAGTAAGGGGTGTGGGGTATATCAGTGTTACAGTGAGGGGTGTGGGGTATGTCAGTGTTACAGTGAGTGGTGTGAGGTATATCAGTGTTACAGTGAGGGGTGTGGGGTATATCAGTGTTACAGTGAGGGGTGTGGGGTATATCAGTGTTACAGTGAGGGGTGTGGGGTATATCAGTGTTACAGTGAGGGGTGTGGGGTATATCAGTGTTACAGTGAGGGGTGTGGGGTATATCAGTGTTACAGTGAGTGGTGTGAGGTATATCAGTGTTACAGTGAGGGGTGTGAGGTATATCAGTGTTACAGTGAGGGGTGTGGGGTATATCAGTGTTACAGTGAGGGGTGTGGGATATATCAGTGTTACAGTGAGGGGTGTGGGGTATATCAGTGTTACAGTGAGGGGTGTGGGGTATATCAGTGTTACAGTGAGGGGTGTGGGGTATATCAGTGTTACAGTGAGTGGTGTGAGGTATATCAGTGTTACAGTGAGGGGTGTGGGGTATATCAGTGTTACAGTGAGAGGTGTGGGGTATATCAGTGTTACAGTGAGGGGTGTGGGGTATATCAGTGTTACAGTGAGTGGTGTGAGGTATATCAGTGTTACAGTGAGGGGTGTGGGGTATATCTGTGTTACAGTGAGTGGTGTGAGGTATATCAGTGTTACAGTGAGGGGTGTGGGGTATATCAGTGTTACAGTGAGGGGTGTGGGGTATATCAGTGTTACAGTGAGGGGTGTGGGGTATATCAGTGTTACAGTGAGGGGTGTGGAGTATATCAGTGTTACAGTGAGGGGTATGGGGTATATCAGTGTTACAGTGAGGGATGTGAGGTATATCAGTGTTACAGTGAGGGGTGTGGGGTATATCAGTGTTACAGTGAGGGGTGTGGGGTATATCAGTGTTACAGTGAGGGGTGTGGGATATATCAGTGTTACAGTGAGGGTTGTGGGGTATATCAGTGTTACAGTGAGGGGTGTGGGGTATATCAGTGTTACAGTGAGGGTTGTGGAGTATATCAGTGTTACAGTGAGGGTTGTGGAGTATATCAGTGTTACAGTGAGGGGTGTGGGATATATCAGTGTTACAGTGAGGGGTGTGGGGTATATCAGTGTTACAGTGAGGGGTGTGGGGTATATCAGTGTTACAGTGAGGGTTGTGGAGTATATCAGTGTTACAGTGAGGGTTGTGGAGTATATCAGTGTTACAGTGAGGGGTGTGGGATATATCAGTGTTACAGTGAGTGGTGTGGGGTATATCAGTGTTACAGTGAGGGGTGTGGGGTACATCAGTGTTACAGTGAGGGTTGTGGAGTATATCAGTGTTACAGTGAGGATTGTGGAGTATATCAGTGTTACAGTGAGGGGTGTGGGGCATATCAGTGTTACAGTGAGGGGTGTGGGGTATATCAGTGTTACAGTGAGGGGTGTGGGGTATATCAGTGTTACAGTGAGAGGTGTGGGATATATCAGTGTTACAGTGAGGGGTGTGGGGTATATCAGTGTTACAAGAGAGATGTGGGGTATATCAGTGTTACAGTGAGGGGTGTGGAGTCTATCAGTGTGTTACAGTGAGGGGTGTGGGGTATATCAGTGTTACAGTGAGGGGTGTGGGGTGTATCAGTGTTACAGTGAGGGATGTGGGGTATATCAGAGGTTCAGTGAGGGGTGTGGGGTATATCAGTGGTTCAGTGAGGGGTGTGGGGTATATCAGTGTTACAGTGAGAGGTGTGGGATATATCAGTGTTACAGTGAGGAGTGTGGGGTATATCAGTGTTACAGTGAGAGGTGTGGGATATATCAGTGTTACAGTGAGGGGTGTGGGGAATATCAGTGTTACAGTGAGAGGTGTGGGATATATCAGTGTTACAGTGAGGGGTGTGGGGTATATCAGTGTTACAAGAGAGATGTGGGGTATATCAGTGTTACAGTGAGGGGTGTGGGGTATATCAGTGTTACAGTGAGGGGTGTGGAGTATATCAGAGTTACAGTGAGGGATGTGGGGTATATCAGTGGTTCAGTGAGGGGTGTGAGGTATATCCGAATTACAGTGAGGGGTGTGGGGTATATCAGTGTTTCAGTGAGGGGTGAGGGGTATATCAGTGTTACAGTGAGGAGTGTGGGGTATATCAGTGTTACAGTGAGAGGTGTGGGATATATCAGTGTTACAGTGAGGGGTGTGGGGTATATCACTGTTACAGTGAAGGGTGTGGGGTATATCAGTGTTACAGTGAGGGGTGTGGGGTATATCAGTGTTACCGTGAGTGGTGTGCGGTATTTCAGTGTTACAGTGAGGGGTGTGGGGTATATCAGTGTTACAGTGAGTGGTGTGGGGTATATCAGTGTTACAGTGAGGTGTGTGGGGTAGAAAAGTGTTACAGTGAGTGGTGTGGGGTATATCAGTGTTACAGTGAGGAGTGTGGAGTATATCAGTGTTACAGTGAGGGGTGTGGGGTATATCAGTGTTACAGTGAGGGGTGTGGGGTATATCAGTGTTACAGTGAGGGGTGTGGGGTATATAAGTGTTACAGTGAGGGGTGTGGGGTATATCAGTGTTACAGTGAGGGGTGTGGGGTGTATCCGTGTTGCAGTGAGGGGTGTGGAGTATATCAGTGTTACAGTGAGGGGTGTGGGATATATCAGTGTTACAGTGAGTGGTGTGGGGTGTATCAGTGTGGCAGTGAGGGGTGTGGGGTATATCAGTGTTACAGTGAGGGGTGTGGGGTATATCAGTGTTACAGTGAGGGGTGTGGGGTGTATCCGTGTTACAGTGAGGGGTGTGGAGTATATCAGTGTTACAGTGAGTAATGTGGGGTGTATCAGTGTGGCAGTGAGGGGTGTGGGGTATATCAGTGTTACAGTGAGGGGTGAGGGGTATATCAGTGTTACAGTGAGGGGTGTGGGGTATATCGGTGTTAGAATGAGGGGTGTGGGGTATATCAGTGTTACATTGAGGGGTGTGGGGTATATTGGTGTTACCGTGAGGGGTGTGGGGTATATCAGTGTTACAGTGAGGTGTGTGAGGTATTTCAGTGTTACAGTGAGGGGTGTGGGGAATATCAGTGTTACAGTGAGGGGTGTGGGTTATATCAGTGTTACAGTGAGGGGTGTGGGGTTTATCAGTGTTACAGTCAGAGGTGTGGGGTATATCAGTGTTACAGTGAGGCGTGTGGAGTCTATCAGTGTTACAGTGAGGGGTGTGGGGTATATCAGTGTTATACTGAGGGGTGTGGGATATATCAGTGTTTCAGTGAGGGGTGTGGGGTATATCAGTGTTACAGTGAGGGGTGTGGGGTTTATCAGTGTTACAGTCAGAGGTGTGGGGTATATCAGTGTTACAGTGAGGCGTGTGGAGTCTATCAGTGTTACAGTGAGGGGTGTGGGGTATATCAGTGTTTCAGTGAGGGGAGTTGTGTATATCAGTGTTAGAGTGAGGTGTGTGGGGTATATCAGTGTTTCAGTGAGGGGTGTGGGGTTTCTCAGTGTTAGAGTGAGGCGTGTGGGGTATATCAGTGTTACAGTCAGGTGTGTGGGTTTTATCAGTGTTACAGTCAGGGGTGTGGGTTATATCAGTGTTACAGTGAGGGGTGTGGGGTATTTCAGTGTTACAGTGAGGGGTGTGGGGTATATCAGTGTTACAGTGAGGGGTGTGGGGTATATCAGTGTTACAGTGAGGGGTGAGGGGTCTATCAGTGTTACAGTGAGGCGTGTGGGGTATATCAGTATTACAGTGAGGGGTGTGGGGTACATCAGTGTTACAGTGAGGGGTGTGGGGTATATCAATGTTACAGTGAGGGGTGTGGGGTATATCAGTGTGTTATAGTGAGGGATGTGGGGTTTATCAGTGTTACAGTGATGGGTGTGGGGTATATCGGTGTTAGAATGAGGGGTGTGGGGTATATCAGTGTTACATTGAGGGGTGTGGGGTATATTGGTGTTACCGTGAGGGGTGTGGGGTATATCAGTGTTACAGTGAGGGGTGTGGGGAATATCAGTGTTACAGTGAGGGGTGTGGGGTATATCAGTGTTACAGTGAGGGGTGTGGGGTATATCAGTGTTATACTGAGGGGTGTGGGGTATATCAGTGTGTTACAGTGAGGGATGTGGGGTATATCAGTGTTACAGTGATGGGTGTGGAGTCTATCAGTGTGTTACAGTGAGGGGTGTGAGGTATATCAGTGTTACAGTGAGGTGTGTGGGGTATATCAGTGTTACAGTGAGGGGTGTGGGGTATATCAGTGTTACAGTGAGGGGTGTGAGTTATATCAGTGTTACAGTGAGGTGTGTGGGGTATATCAGTGTTACAGTGAGGGGTGTGAGGTATATCAGTGTTGCAATGAGTGGTGTGCGGTATATCAGTGTTACAGTGAGGGGTGTGGGGTATATCAGAATATCAGTGAGGTGTGTGGGGTATATCAGTGTTACAGTGAGGGGTGTGGGGTATATCAGTGTTACAGTGAGGGGTGTGGGGTATATAAGTGTTACAGTGAGGGGTGAGGGGTTTATCAGTGTTACAGTGAGGGGTATATCGGTGTTAGAATGAGGGGTGTGGGGTATATCAGTGTTACAGTGAGGGGTCTGTGGTATATCAGTATTACATTGATTGGTGTGGGGTATATCAGTGTTACAGTGAGGGGTGTGGGGTATATCAGTGTTACAGTTAGGGGTGTGGGATATATCAGTGTTACAGTGAGGGGTGTGGCGTATATCAGTGTTACAGTGAGCGGTGTGGGATATATCAGTGTTAGTGATGGGTGTGGGGTACATCAGTGTTACAGTGAGGGGTGTGAGGTATATCAGTGTCACAGTGAAGGGTGTGGCGTATATCAGTGTTACAGTGATGGGTGTGAGGTATATCAGTGTTACAGTGAGGGGTGTGGGGTATATCAGTGTTATATTGATTGGTGTGGGGTATATCAGTGTTAGTGAGGGGTGTGGGGTATATCAATGTTACAGTGAGGGGTGTGGGGTACATCAGTGTTAGTGAGGGGTGTGGGGTATATCAGTGTTACAGTGAGGGGTGTGGGGTACATCAGTGTTACAGTGAGGGGTGTGGGGTATATCAGTGTTAGTGAGGGGTGTGGGGTATATCAATGTTACAGTGAGGGGTGTGGGGTACATCAGTGTTAGTGAGGGGTGTGGGGTATATCAATGTTACAGTGAGGGGTGTGGGATATATCAGTGTTACAGTGAGGGGTGTGGGGTATATATCGGTGTTACAGTGAGGTGTGTGGGGTATATCAGTGTTACAGTGAGGGGTGTGGGGTATATCAATGTTACAGTGAGGGGTGTGGGGTACATCAGTGTTACAGTGAGGGGTGTGGGGTATATCAGTGTTCGTGAGTGGTGTGGTGTATATCAGTGTTACACTGAGTGGTGTGGGGTATATCAGTGTTTCAGTGAGGGGTGTGGGGTATATCAGTGTTACAGTGAGGAGTGTGGGGAATATCAGTGTTACAGTGAGGGGTGTGGGGTATATCAGTGTTACAGTGAGGGGTGTGGGGTATATTGGTGTTACCGTGAGGGGTGTGGGGTATATCAGTGTTACAGTGAGGGGTGTGGGGAATATCAGTGTTACAGTGAGGGGTGTGGGGTATATCAGTGTTACAGTGAGGGGTGTGGGGTATATCAGTGTTATACTGAGGGGTGTGGGGTATATCAGTGTGTTACAGTGAGGGATGTGGGGTATATCAGTGTTACAGTGATGGGTGTGGGATATATCAGTGTTACAGTGAGGGGTGTGAGTTATATCAGTGTTACAGTGAGGTGTGTGGGGTATATCAGTGTTACAGTGAGGGGTGTGAGGTATATCAGTGTTACAGTGAGGTGTGTGGAGTATATCAGTGTTGCAATGAGTGGTGTGCGGTATATCAGTGTTACAGTGAGGGGTGTGGGGTATATCAGAATATCAGTGAGGTGTGTGGGGTATATAAGTGTTACAGTGAGTGGTGTGGGGTATATCAGTGTTACAGTGAGGGGTGTGGGGTGTATCCGTGTTAAAGTGAGGGGTGTGGAGTATATCAGTGTTACAGTGAGTAGTGTGGGGTGTATCAGTGTTGCAGTGAGGGGTGTGGGGTATATCAGTGTTACAGTGAGGGGTGAGGGGTATATCAGTGTTACAGTGAGGGGTGTGGGGTATATCAGTGTTACAGTGAGGGGTGTGGGGTATATAAGTGTTACAGTGAGGGGTGAGGGGTATATCAGTGTTACAGTGAGGGGTATATCGGTGTTAGAATGAGGGGTGTGGGGTATATCAGTATTACATTGATTGGTGTGGGGTATATCAGTGTTAGTGTGGGGTATATCAGTGTTACAGTGAGGGGTGTGGGGTATATCAGTGTTACAGTTAGGGGTGTGGGATATATCAGTGTTACAGTGAGGGGTGTGGCGTATATCAGTGTTACAGTGAGCGGTGTGGGGTATATCAGTGTTAGTGAGGGGTGTGGGGTACATCAGTGTTGCAGTGAGGGGTGTGAGGTATATCAGTGTAACAGTGAGGGGTGTGGCGTATATCAGTGTTACAGTGAGGGGTGTGAGGTATATCAGTGTTACAGTGAGGGGTGTAGGGTATATCAGTGTTATATTGATTGGTGTGGGGTATATCAGTGTTAGTGAGGGGTTGTGGGGTACATCAGTGTTACAGTGAGGGGTGTGGGGTATATCAGTGTTACAGTGAGGGGTGTGGGGTACATCAGTGTTACAGTGCGGGGTGTCGGGTGTATCAGTGTTACAGTGAGGGGTGTGGGGTATATCAGTGTTAGTGAGGGGTGTGGGGTATATCAGTGTTACAGTGAGGGGTGTGGGGTACATCAGTGTTACAGTGAGGGGTGTGGGGTATATCAGTGTTAGTGAGGGGTGTGGGGTATATCAATGTTACAGTGAGGGGTGTGGGGTACATCAGTGTTAGTGAGGGGTGTGGGGTATATCAATGTTACAGTGAGGGGTGTGGGATATATCAGTGTTACAGTGAGGGGTGTGGGGTATATATCGGTGTTACAGTGAGGTGTGTGGGGTATATCAGTGTTACAGTGAGGGGTGTGGGGTATATCAATGTTACAGTGAGGGGTGTGGGGTACATCAGTGTTACAGTGAGGGGTGTGGGGTATATCAGTGTTAGAGTGAGGGGTGTGGAGTCTATCAGTGTGTTACAGTGATGGTGTGGTGTATATCAGTGTTACACTGAGTGGTGTGGGGTATATCAGTGTTTCAGTGAGGGGTGTGGGGTATATCAGTGTTAGAGTGAGGGGTGTGGAGTCTATCAGTGTGTTACAGTGATGGTGTGGGGTATATCAGTGTTACAGTGAGGGGCGTGAGGTATATCAGAATTACAGTGAGGGGTGTGGGGTATATCAGTGTTTCAGTGAGGGGTGTGGGGTATATCAGTGTTATAGTGAGGGGTGAGGGGCATATCAGTGTTACAGTGAGGGGTGTGGGGTATATCAGTGTTACAATGAGGGATGTGGCGTATATCAGTGTGACATTGAGGGGTGTGGGGTATATTGGTGTTACCGTGAGGGGTGTGGAGTATATCAGTGTTACAGTGAGGGGTGTGGGGTATATCAGTGTTATAGTGAGGGGTGAGGGGCATATCAGTGTTACAGTGCGGGCTGTGGGGTATATCAGTGTTACAGTGAGGGGTGTGGGGTATATCAGTGTTACAGTGAGGGGTGTGGGGTATATCAGTGTTACAGTCAGAGGTGTGGGGTATATCAGTGTTACAGTGAGGCGTGTGGAGTCTATCAGTGTTACAGTGAGGGGTGTGGGGTATATCAGTGTTACAGTGAGGGGTGTGGGGTATATCAGTGTTACAGTGAGGGGTGTGGGGTTTCTCAGTGTTAGAGTGAGGCGTGTGGGGTATATCAGTGTTACAGTGAGGGGTGTGGGGTATATCAGTGTTACAGTGAGGGGTGTGGGGTATATCAATGTTACAGTGAGGGGTATATCAGTGTTACAGTGAGGGGTGTGGGGTATATAAGTGTTACAGTGAGGGGTGTGGGGTATATCAGTGTTACAGTGAGGAGTGTGAAGTATATCAGTGTTACAGTGAGGGGTGTGGGATATATCAGTGTTACAGTGAGAGTGTGGGGTATATCAGTGTTACAGTGAGGGTTGTGGGGTATATCAGTGTTACAGTGAGAGGTGTAGGGTATATCAGTGTTACAGTGAGAGGTGTGGGGTATATCAGTGTTACAGTGAGGGGTGTGGGGTATTTCAGTGTTACAGTGAGGGGTGTGGGGTATATCAGTGTTACAGTGAGGGGTGTGGGGTATATCAGTGTTACAGTGAGGAGTGAGGGGTCTATCAGTGTTACAGTGAGGGGTGTGAGTTATTTCAGTGTTACAGTGAGGGGTGTGAGGTATATCAGTGTTACAGTGAGGCGTGTGGGGTATATCAGTATTACAGTGAGGGGTGTGGGGTATATCAGTGTTACAGTGAGGGGTGTGGGGTATATCAGTGTTACAATGAGGGGTGTGGGGTATATCAGTGTTACAGTGAGGGGTGTGGGGTATTTCAGTGTTACAGTGAGGGGTGTGGGGTATATCAGTGTTACAGTGAGGGGTGTGGGGTACATCAGTGTTACAGTGAGGGGTGTGGGGTACATCATTGTTACAGTGAGGGGTGTGGGGTATATTAGTGTTACAGTGAGGGGTGTGGGGTATATCAGTGTTACAGTGAGGGGTGTGGGGTGTATCCGTGTTACAGTGAGGGTTGTGGAGTATATCAGTGTTACAGTGAGTAGTGTGGGGTATATCAGTGTTACAGTGAGGGGTGTGGGGTATATCAGTGTTACAGTGAGGGGTGAGGGGTATATCAGTGTTACAGTGAGGGGTGTGGGGTATATCAGTGTTACAGTGAGGGGTGTGGGGTATATCAGTGTTACAGTGAGGGGTGAGGGGTATATCAGTGTTACAGTGTGGGGTATATCGGTGTTAGAATGAGGGGTGTGGGGTATATCAGTGTTACAGTGAGGGGTCTGTGGTCTTTCAGTATTACATTGATTGTTGTGGGGTATATCAGTGTTAGTGTGGGGTATATCAGTGTTACAGTGAGGGGTGTGGGGTATATCAGTGTTACAGTTAGGGGTGTGGGGTATATCAGTGTTACAGTGAGGGGTGTGGCGTATATCAGTGTTACAGTGAGCGGTGTGGGGTATATCAGTGTTAGTGAGGGGTGTGGGGTATATCAGTGTTACAGTGAGGGGTGTGGCGTATATCAGTGTTACAGTGAGGGGTGTGGGGTATATCAGTGTTACAGTGAGGGGTGTGGGATATATCAGTGTTAGTGAGGGGTGTGGGGTACATCAGTGTTACAGTGAGGGGTGTGAGGTATATCAGTGTTACAGTGAGGGGTGTGGGGTATATCAGTGTCACAGTGAGGGGTGTGGCGTATATCAGTGTTACAGTGAGGGGTGTGAGGTATATCAGTGTTACAGTGAGGGGTATGGGGTATATCAGTGTTACAGTGAGGGGTGTGGTGTATATCAGTGTTATATTGATTGGTGTGGGGTATATCAGTGTTAGTGAGGGGTGTGGGGTATATCAGTGTTACAGTGAGGGGTGTGGTGTATATCAGTGTTATATTGATTGGTGTGGGGTATATCAGTGTTAGTGAGAGGTTGTGGGGTACATCAGTGTTACAGTGAGGGGTGTGGGGTATATCAGTGTTACAGTGAGGGGTGTGGTGTATATCAGTGTTATATTGATTGGTGTGGGGTATATCAGTATTAGTGAGGGGTTGTGGGGTACATCAGTGTTACAGTGAGGGGTGTGGGGTATATCAGTATTACAGTGAGGTGTGTGGGGTACATCAGTGTTACAGTGCGGGGTGTCGGGTATATCAGTGTTGCAGTGAGGAGTGTGGGGTATATCAGTGTTAGTGAGGGGTGTGGGGTATATCAATGTTACAGTGAGGGGTGTGGAGTACATCAGTGTTACAGTTAGGGGTGTGGGGTATATCAGTGTTACAGTGAGGGGTGTGGGGTATATATCGGTGTTACAGTGAGGTGTGTGGGGTATATCAGTGTTACAGTGAGGGGTGTGGGGTATATCAGTGTTGCAGTGAGGGGTGTGGGGTATATCAGTGTTACAGTGAGGGGTGTGGGGTATATCAGTGTTACAGTGAGGGGTGTGGGGTACATCAGTGTTACAGTGAGTGGTGTGGGGTACTTCATTGTTACAGTGAGGGGTGTGGGGAAAATTAGTGTGACAGTGAGGGGTGTGGGGTATATCAGTGTTACAGTGAGGTGTGTGCGGTATATCAGTGTTCGTGAGTGGTGTGGGGTATATCAGTGTTACACTGAGTGGTGTGGGGTATATCAGTGTTTCAGTGAGGGGTGTGGGGTATATCAGTGTTAGAGTGAGGGGTGTGGAGTCTATCAGTGTGTTACAGTGATGGTGTGGGGTATATCAGTGTTACAGTGAGTGGTGTGGGGTGTATCAGTGTTACAGTGAGGGGTGAGGGGTATATCAGTGTTACAGTGAGGGGTGTGGGGTATATCAGTGTTACAGTGAGGGGTGTGGGGTATATCAGTGTTACAGTGAGGGGTGAGGGGTATATCAGTGTTACAGTGAGGGGTGTGGGGTATATCGGTGTTAGAATGAGGGGTGTGGGGTGTATCAGTGTTACAGTGAGGGGTCTGTGGTCTTTCAGTATTACATTGATTGGTGTGGGGTATATCAGTGTTAGTGTGGGGTATATCAGTGTTACAGTGAGGGGTGTGGGGTATATCAGTGTTACAGTTAGGGGTGTGGGGTATATCAGTGTTACAGTGAGGGGTGTGGCGTATATCAGTGTTACAGTGAGGGGTGTGGGGTATATCAGTGTTAGTGAGGGGTGTGGGGTACATCAGTGTTACAGTGAGGGGTGTGAGGTATATCAGTGTTACAGTGAGGGGTGTGGGGTATATCAGTGTCACAGTGAGGGGTGTGGCGTATATCAGTGTTACAGTGAGGGGTGTGAGGTATATCAGTGTTACAGTGAGGGGTGTGGTGTATAT
This sequence comes from Pristiophorus japonicus, assembly GCF_044704955.1. NCBI lineage: Eukaryota > Metazoa > Chordata > Chondrichthyes > Pristiophoridae > Pristiophorus > Pristiophorus japonicus. Next base: position 26,026 of record NW_027254758.1, read on the forward strand.
CAGTGTTATATTGATTGGTGTGGGGTATATCAGTGTTAGTGAGGGGTTGTGGGGTACATCAGTGTTACAGTGAGGGGTGTGGGGTATATCAGTATTACAGTGAGGTGTGTGGGGTACATCAGTGTTACAGTGCGGGGTGTCGGGTATATCAGTGTTGCAGTGAGGAGTGTGGGGTATATCAGTGTTAGTGAGGGGTGTGGGGTATATCAATGTTACAGTGAGGGGTGTGGAGTACATCAGTGTTACAGTTAGGGGTGTGGGGTATATCAGTGTTACAGTGAGGGGTGTGGGGTATATATCGGTGTTACAGTGAGGAGTGTGGGGTATATCAGTGTTACAGTGAGGGGTGTGGGGTATATCAGTGTTGCAGTGAGGGGTGTGGGGTATATCAGTGTTCGTGAGTGGTGTGGGGTATATCAGTGTTACACTGAGTGGTGTGGGGTATATCAGTGTTTCTGTGAGGGGTGTGGGTTATATCAGTGTTAGAGTGAGGGGTGTGGAGTCTATCAGTGTGTTACAGTGATGGTGTGGGGTATATCAGTGTTACAGTGAGGGGTGTGAGGTATATCAGAATTACAGTGAGGGGTGTGGGGTATATCAGTGTTTCAGTGAGGGGTGTGGTGTGTATCAGTGTTACAGTGATGGTGTGGGGTATATCAGTGTTACAATGAGGGATGTGGCGTATATCAGTGTTACATTGAGGGGTGTGGGGTATATTGGTGTTACCGTGAGGGGTGTGGGTTATATCAGTGTTACAGTGAGGGGTGTGGGGTATATCAGTGTTACAGTGAGGGGTGTGGGGTATATCAGTGTTACAGTGAGTGGTGTGGGGTACTTCATTGTTAGAGTGAGGGGTGTGGGGAAAATTAGTGTTACAGTGAGGGGTGTGGGGTATATCAGTGTTACAGTGAGGGGTGTGGGGTACATCAGTGTTACAGTGAGTGGTGTGGGGTACTTCATTGTTACAGTGAGGGGTGTGGGGAAAATTAGTGTGACAGTGAGGGGTGTGGGGTATATCAGTGTTACAGTGAGGTGTGTGCGGTATATCAGTGTTCGTGAGTGGTGTGGGGTATATCAGTGTTACACTGAGTGGTGTGGGGTATATCAGTGTTACACTGAGTGGTGTGGGGTATATCAGTGTTTCAGTGAGGGGTGTGGGGTATATCAGTGTTAGAGTGAGGGGTGTGGAGTCTATCAGTGTGTTACAGTGATGGTGTGGGGTATATCAGTGTTACAGTGAGGGGTGTGAGGTATATCAGAATTACATTGAGGGGTGTGGGGTATATTGGTGTTACCGTGAGGGGTGTGAGTTATATCAGTGTTACAGTGAGTGGTGTGGGGTATTTCAGTGTTACAGTGAGGGGTGTGGGGTATATCAGTGTTACAGTGAGGGGTGTGGGGTACATCAGTGTTACAGTGAGAGGTGTGGGGTACATCATTGTTACAGTGAGGGGTGTGGGGTATATTAGTGTTACAGTGAGGGGTGTGGGGAAAATCAGTGTTACAGTGAGGTGTGTGGGGAAAATCAGTGTTACAGTGAGGGGTGTGGGGTACATCAGTGTTACAGTGCGGGGTGTCGGGTATATCAGTGTTGCAGTGAGGGGTGTGGGGTATATCAGTGTTAGTGAGGGGTGTGGGGTATATCAATGTTACAGTGAGGGGTGTGGAGTACATCAGTGTTACAGTTAGGGGTGTGGGGTATATCAGTGTTACAGTGAGGGGTGTCGGGTATATATCGGTGTTACAGTGAGGTGTGTGGGGTATATCAGTGTTACAGTGAGGGGTGTGGGGTATATCAATGTTACAGTGAGGGGTGTGGGGTACATCAGTGTTACAGTGAGGGGTGTGGGGTATATCAGTGTTACAGTGAGGGGTGTGGGGTATATCAGTGTTACAGTGAGGAGTGTGGGGTATATCAGTGTTTCAGTGAGGGGTGTGGTGTGTATCAGTGTTACAGTGAGGGGTGTGAGGTATATCAGAATTACAGTGAGTGGTGTGGGGTATATCAGTGTTTCAGTGAGGGGTGTGGTGTGTATCAGTGTTACAGTGAGGGTTGTGGGGTATATCAGTGTTACAGTGAGGGGTGTGGGGTATATCGGTGTTACAGTGAGAGGTGTGGGGTATATCAGTGTGTTACAGTGATGGTGTGCGGTATATCAGTGTTACAGTGAGGGGTGTGAGGTATATCAGAATTACAGTGAGGGGTGTGGGGTATATCAGTGTTTCAGTGAGGGGTGTGGTGTGTATCTGTGTTACAGTGACGGGTGTGGGGTATATCAGTGTTACAGTGAGGGGTGTGGGGTATATTGGTGTTACCGTGAGGGGTGTGGGTTATATCAGTGTTACAGTGAGGGGTGTGGGGTATATCAGTGTTACAGTGAGGGGTGTGGGGTATATCAGTGTTACAGTGAGGGGTGTGGGGTATATCAGTGTTACAGTGAGGGGTGTGGGGTATATCAGTGTTACAGTGAGGGGTGTGGGGTATATCAGTGTTACAGTCAGAGGTGTGGGGTATATCAGTGTTACAGTGAGGCGTGTGGGGTATATCAGTGTTACAGTGAGGGGTGTGGGGAATATCAGTGTTACAGTGAGGGGTGTGGGGTACATCAGTGTTACAGTGAGGGGTGTGGGCTACATCAGTGTTACAGTGAGAGGTGTGGGGTAAATCAGTGTTTCAGTGAGGGGTGTGGGGTATATCAGTGTTACAGTGAGTGGTGTGGGGTATATCAGTGTGTTACAGTGAGGGATGTGGGGTATATCAGTGTTACAGTGATGGGTGTGGAGTCTATCAGTGTGTTGCAATGAGTGGTGTGCGGTATATCAGTGTTACAGTGAGGTGTGTGGGGTATATCAGAATATCAGTGAGGTGTGTGGGGTATATAAGTGTTACAGTGAGTGGTGTGGGGTATATCAGTGTTACAGTGAGGGGTGTGGGGTGTATCCGTGTTACAGTGAGGGGTGTGGAGTATATCAGTGTTGCAGTTAGTAGTATGGGGTGTATCAGTGTTGCAGTGAGGGGTGTGGGGTATATCAGTGTTACAGTGAGGGGTGAGGTGTATATCAATGTTACAGTGAGGGGTGTGGGGTATATCAGAATTACAGTGAGGGGTGTGGGGTATATCAGTGTTTCAGTGAGGGGTGTGGTGTGTATCAGTGTTACAGTGAGGGGTGTGGGGTATATCAGTGTTACAGTGAGGGGTGTGGGGTATATCGGTGTTACAGTGAGAGGTGTGGGGTATATCAGTGTGTTACAGTGATGGTGTGCGGTATATCAGTGTTACAGTGAGGGGTGTGAGGTATATCAGAATTACAGTGAGGTGTGTGGGGTATATCAGTGTTTCAGTGAGGGGTGTGGTGTGTATCAGTGTTACAGTGAGGGGTGTGGGGTATATCAGTGTTACAGTGAGGGGTGTGGGGTATATTGGTGTTACCGTGAGGGGTGTGGGTTATATCAGTGTTACAGTGAGGGGTGTGGGGTATATCAGTGTTACAGTGAGGGGTGTGGGGTATATCAGTGTTACAGTGAGGGGTGTGGGGTACATCAGTGTTACAGTGAGGGGTGTGGGCTACATCAGTGTTACAGTGAGAGGTGTGGGGTAAATCAGTGTTTCAGTGAGGGGTGTGGGGTATATCAGTGTTACAGTGAGTGGTGTGGGGTATATCAGTGTTACAGTGAGGGATGTGGGGTATATCAGTGTTACAGTGATGGGTGTGGAGTCTATCAGTGTGTTGCAATGAGTGGTGTGCGGTATATCAGTGTTACAGTGAGGTGTGTGGGGTATATCAGAATATCAGTGAGGTGTGTGGGGTATATAAGTGTTACAGTGAGTGGTGTGGGGTATATCAGTGTTACAGTGAGGGGTGTGGGGTGTATCCGTGTTACAGTGAGGGGTGTGGAGTATATCAGTGTTACAGTTAGTAGTATGGGGTGTATCAGTGTTGCAGTGAGGGGTGTGGGGTATATCAGTGTTACAGTGAGGGGTGAGGGGTATATCAATGTTACAGTGAGGGGTGTGGGGTATATCAGTGTTACAGTGAGGGGTGTGGGGTATATCAGTGTTACAGTGAGGGGTGTGGGGCATATCAGTGTTACAGTGAGGGGTCTGTGGTATATCAGTATTACATTGATTGGTGTGGGGTATATCAGTGTTAGTGTGGGGTATATCAGTGTTACAGTGAGGGGTGTAGGGTACATCAGTGTTGCAGTGAGGGGTGTGAGGTATATCAGTGTTACAGTGAGGGGTGTGGGGTACATCAGTGTTACAGTGAGGTGTGTGGGGTATATCAGTGTTACAGTGAGGGGTGTGGGGTATATCAGTGTTACAGTGAGGTGTGTGGGTTATATCAGTGTTACTGTGAGGTGTGTGGGGTATATCAGTGTTACAGTGAGGGGTGTGGGGTATATCAGTGTTACAGTGAGGTGTGTGGGTTATATCAGTGTTACTGTGAGGTGTGTGGGGTATATCAGTGTTACTGTGAGGTGTGTGGGGTATATCAGTGTTACAGTGAGGGGTGTGGCGTATATCAGTGTTTCAGTGAGGGGTATTAGGTATATCAGTGTTACAGTGAGGGGTGTGGGGTATATCAGTGTTATATTGATTGGTGTGGGGTATATCAGTGTTAGTGAGGGGTTGTGGGGTACATCAGTGTTACAGTGAGGGGTGTGGGGTATATCAGTGTTACAGTGAGGGGTGTGGGGTACATCAGTGTTACAGTGCGGGGTGTAGGGTATATCAGTGTTGCAGTGATGGGTGTGGGGTATATCAGTGTTAGTGAGGGGTGTGGGGTATATCAATGTTACAGTGAGGGGTGTGGGGTACATCAGTGTTACAGTGAGGGGTGTGGGGTATATCAGTGTTACAGTGAGGGGTGTGGGGTATATCAGTGTTCGTGAGTGGTGTGGAGTCTATCAGTGTGTTACAGTGATGGTGTGGGGTATATCAGTGTTGCAGTGAGGGGTGTGAGGTATATCAGAATTACAGTGAGGTGTGTGGGGTATATCAGTGTTTCAGTGAGGGGTGTGGTGTGTATCAGTGTTACAGTGATGGTGTGGGGTATATCAGTGTTACAATGAGGGATGTGGCGTATATCAGTGTTACATTGAGGGGTGTGGGGTATATTGGTGTTACCGTGAAGGGTCTGGGGTATATCAGTGTTACCGTGAGGGGTGTGGGGTATATCAGTGTTACAGTGAGGGGTGTGGGGAATATCAGTGTTACAGTGAGGGGTGTGGGGAATATCAGTGTTACAGTGAGGGGTGTGGGGTATATCAGTGTTATAGTGAGGGGTGTGGGGTATATCAGTGCTTCAGTGAGGGGTGTGGGGTTTCTCAGTGTTGGAGTGAGGGGTGTCTGGTATATCAGTGTTACAGTCAGGGGTGTGGGGTATATCAGTGTTACAGTGAGGCGTGTGGAGTCTATCAGTGTGTTACAGTGATGGGTGTGGGGTATATCAGTTTTGCAGTGAGGGGTGTGGCGTATATCAGTGTTACAGTGAGTGGTGTGGGGTATATCAGTGTTACAGTGAGGGGTGTGGGATATATCAGTGTTACAGTGAGGGGTGTGGGGTATATCAGTGTTATAGTGAGAGGTGTGGGGTATATCAGTGTTACAGTGAGGGGTGTGGGGTATATCAGTGTTACAGTGAGGTGTGTGGGGTATATCAGTGTTACAGTGAGGGGTGTGGGGTATATCTGTGTTGCAGAGAGGGGTGTGGGGTATATCTGTGTTACAGTGATGGGTATGGGGTATATCAGTGTTACAGTGAGGTGTGTGGGGTAGATTAGTGTTACAGTGAGGGGTGTGGGGTATATCAGTGTTACAGTGAGGGTTGTGGGGTATATCAGTGTTACAGTGAGGGGTGTGGGGTACACCAGTGTTACAGTGTGGGGTGTCAGGTATGTCAGTGTTACAGTGAGCTGTGTGAGGTATATCATTATTACAGTGAGGGGTGTGGGGTAAATCAGTGTTACAGTGAAGGGTGTGGGCTTTATCAGTGTTACAGTGAGGTGTGTGGGGTATATCAGTGTTACCGTGAGGGGTGTGGGGTATATCACTGTTACAGTGAGGGGTGTGGGGTATATCAGTGTTACAGTGAGGAGTGTGGGGTATATCTGTGTTACAGTGAGGGGTGAGGGGTATATCAGTGTTACAGTGAGGGATGCGGGGTATATCAGTGTGACAGTGAGAGGTGTGAGGTATATCAGTGTTACAGTGAGGGGTGTGGGGTATATCAGTGTTACAGTGAGGGGTGTGGGGTATATCAGTGTTACAGTGAGGGGTGTGGGGTATATCAGTGTTACAGTGAGGGGTGTGGGGTATATCAGTGTTACAGTGAGGGGTGTGGGGTATATCAGTGTTACAGTGAGTGGTGTGGGGTATATCAGTGTTACAGTGAGGGGTGTGGGGTATATCAGTGTTACAGTGAGGGGTGTGGGATATATCAGTGTTACAGTGAGGGGTGTGGGGTATATCAGTGTTACAGTGATTGGTGTGGGGTATATCAGTGTTACAGTGAGGTGTGTGAGGTATATCAGTGTTACAGTGAGGGGTGTGGGGGAAATCAGTGTTACAGTGATTGGTGTGGGGTATATCAGTGTTACAGTGATTGGTGTGGGGTATATCAGTGTTCGTGACGGGTGTGGGGTGCATCAGTGGTTCAGTGAGGGGTGTGGGGTATATCAGTGTTACAGTGAGGGTTGTGAGGTATATCAGAATTACAGTGAGGGGTGTGGGGTATATCAGTGTTTCAGTGAGGGGTGTGGTGTGTATCAGTGTTACTGTGATGGTGTGGGCTATATCAGTGTTACAATGAGGGATGTGGCGTATATCAGTGTTACAGTGAGGGGTGTGGGGTATATCAGTGTTTCAGTGAGGGGTGTGGTGTGTATCAGTGTTACAGTGAGGGGTGTGGGGTATATTAGTGTTACAGTGAGGGGTGTGGGCTATATCAGTGTTACAATGAGGGGTATGGGGTATATCAGTGTTACAGTGAGGGGTGTGGGGTATATCAGTGTTACAGTGAGGGGTGTGGAGTATATCAGTGTTACAGTGAGGGGTGTGGGGTATATCAGTGTTACATTAAGGGGTGTGGGGTATATTAGTGTTACAGTGAGGGGTGTGGTGTATATCAGTGTTACAGTGAGGTGTGTGCGGTATATCAGTGTTACAGTGAGGGATGTGGGGAATATCAGTGTTACAGTGAGGGGTGTGGGGCATATCAGTGTTACAGTGAGGGGTGTGGAGTATATCAGGGTTACAGTGAGCGGTGTGGGGTATATCAGTGTTACAGTGAGGGGTGTGGGGTATATCAGTGTTACAGTGAGGGGTGTGGGGTATATCAGTGTTACAGTGAGGGGTGTGGGGTATATCAGTGTTACAGTGAGGGGTGTGGGATATATCAGTGTTGGTGAGGGGTGTAGGGTATATCAGTGTTACAGTGAGGGGTGTGGGGTATATCAGTGTTACAGTGACGTGTGTGGGGCATAACAGTGTTACAGTGAGGGGTGTGGGGTATATCAGTGTTACAGTGAGGGGTGTGGGGTATATCAGTGTTACAGTAAGGGTTGTGGGGTATATCAGTGTTACAGTGAGGGGTGTGGTGTATATCAGTGTTACAGTGAGGTGTGTGCGGTATATCAGTGTTACAGTGAGGGGTGTGGGGTATATCAGTGTGACAGTGAGGGGTGTGGGGTATATCAGTGTTACAGTGAGGGATGTGGGGTATATCAGAATTACAGTGAGGGATGTGGGGTATATCAGAATTACAGTGAGGGGTGTGGGGTATATCAGTGTTACATTGAGGGGTGTGGGGTATATCAATGTTGCAGTGAGGGGTGTGGGGTATATCAGTGTTACAGTGAGGGGTGTGGGGTATATCAGTGTTACAGTGAGGGGTGTGGGGTATATCAGTGTTACAGTGAGGGGTGTGGGGTATATCAGTGTTACAGTGAGGGGTGTGGGGTATATCAGTGTTACAGTGAGGGGTGTGGGGTATAATCAATGTTATAGTGATGGGTGTGGGGTATATCAGTGTTATAGTGAGAGGTGTGGGGTATATCAGTTGTACAGTGAGGGGTGTGGGGTATATCAGTGTTACAGTGAGGTGTGTGAGGTATATCAGTGTTACAGTGAGGGGTGTGTGGGAAATCAGTGTTACAGTGATTGGTGTGGGGTATATCAGTGTTACAGTGATTGGTGTGGGGTATATCAGTGTTCGTGACGGGTGTGGGGTGCATCGGTGGTTCAGTGAGGGGTGTGGGGTATATCAGTGTTACAGTGAGGGTTGTGAGGTATATCAGAATTACAGTGAGGGGTGTGGGGTATATCAGTGTTACATTGAGGTGTGTGGGGTATATTGGTGTTAACGTGAGGGGTGTGGGTGTATCAGTGTTACAGTGAGGGGTGTGAGGTATATCAGTGTTAGAGTGAGGGGCCTGGGGTATATCAGTGTTGCAGTCAGGGGTGTGGGATATATCAGTGTTACAGTGAGGCGTGTGGAGTCTATCAGTGTGTTGCAGTGATGGGTGTGGGGTATATCAGTGTTACAGTGAGGGGTGTGGGGTATATCAGTGTTACAGTGAGGGGTGTGGGGTATATCAGTGTTGCAGTGAGGGGTGTGGGGTATATCAGTGTTACAGTGAGGCATGTGGGGTATATCAGTGTTACATTGAGGTGTGTGGGGTATATTGGTGTTAACGTGAGGGGTGTGGGTGTATCAGTGTTACAGTGAGGGGTGTGAGGTATATCAGTGTTAGAGTGAGGGGCCTGGGGTATATCAGTGTTGCAGTCAGGGGTGTGGGATATATCAGTGTTACAGTGAGGCGTGTGGAGTCTATCAGTGTGTTGCAGTGATGGGTGTGGGGTATATCAGTGTTACAGTGAGGGGTGTGGGGTATATCAGTGTTACAGTGAGGGGTGTGGGGTATATCAGTGTTGCAGTGAGGGGTGTGGGGTATATCAGTGTTACAGTGAGGCATGTGGGGTATATCAGTGTTACAGTGAGGGGTGTGGGGTATATCAGTGTTACAGTGAGTGGTGTGTGTTATATCAGTGTTACAGTGAGGTGTGTGGGGCATATTAGTGTTACAGTGAGTGGTGTGGGTTATATCAGTGTTACAGTGAGGGGCGTGGGGTATATCAGTGTTACAGTGAGGGGTGTGGGGTATACCAGTGTTACGGTGAGGGTTGTGGGGTATATCAGTTTTACAGTGAGGGGTGTGGGGTATACCAGTGTTACAGTGAGGGGTGTGGGGTATATGTGTGTTACAGTGAGAGGTGTGGGGTATAATCAGTGTTACAGTAAGGGGTGTGGGGTATACCTGTGTTACAGTGAGGGGTGTGCGGTATATCAGTGTTACAGTGAGGGGTGTGGGGTATATCAGTGTTACAGTGAGGGGTGTGGGGTATATCAGTGTTACAGTGAGGTGTCTGGGGTGCATCAGTGTTACAGTGAGGGGTGTGGTGTGTATCAGTGTTACAGTGAGGGGTGTGGGGTATATCAGTGTTACAGTGAGGAGTGTGGGGTATACCAGTGTTACAGTGAGGTTTGTGGGATATATCAGTGTTACAGTGAGGGGTGTGGGGTATATCAGTGTTACAGGGAGGGGTGTGGAGTATATCAGTGTTACAGTGAGGGATATAGGGTATATCAGTGTTACAGTGAGGGGTGTGGGGTATATCAGTTTTACAGTGAGGGGTGTGGGGTAGATCAGTGTTACAGTGAGGGGTGTGGGGTATATCAGTGTCAGTGAGGGATATGGCGTATATCAGTGTTACAGTGAGGGGTGTGGGGTATATCAGTGTCAGTGAGGGATGTGGGGTATATCAGTGTTACAGTGAGGGGTGTGGGGTATATCAGTGTCAGTGAGGGATGTGGGGTTCATCAGTGTTACAGTGAGGGGTGTGGGGTATATCAGTGTCACAGTGAGGGGTGTGGCGTGTATCAGTGTTACAGTGAGGGGTGTGGGGTATATCAGTGTGACAGTGAGGGGTGTGGGGCATATCAGTGTTACAGTGAGGGGTGTGGGGTATATCAGTGTTAGTGAGGGATGTGGGGAATATCAGTGTTGCACTGATGGGTGTGGAGCATATCAGTGTTACAGTGAGGGGTGTGGGGCATATCAGTGTTACAGTGAGGTGTGTGGGGTATATCAGTGTTACAGTGAGGGGTGTGGAGTATATCAGTGTTACAGTGAGGGGTGTGGGGTGTATCAGTGTTACATTAAGGGTTGTGGGGTATATTAGTGTTACAGTGAGGGGTGTGGTGTATATCAGTGTTAGAGTGAGGTGTGTGCGGTATATCAGTGTTACAGTGAGGGGTGTGAGGTATATCAGTGTTACAGTGAGGGGTGTGGGGTATATCAGAATTACAGTGAGGGGTGTGGGGTATATCAGTGTTACATTGAGGGGTGTGGGGTATATCAGTGTTACAGTGAGGGGTGTGGGGTATATCAGTGTTACAGTGAGGGGTGTGGGGTATATCAGTGTTACAGTGAGGGGTGTGGGGTATATCAGTGTTACAGTGAGGGGTGTGGGGTATATCAGTGTTACAGTGAGGGGTGTGGGGTATATCAGTGTTACAGTGAGGGGTGTGGGGTATATCAGTGTTACAGTGAGGGGTGCGGGGTGTATCAGTGTTACAGTGAGGGGTGTGGGGCATATCAGTGTTACAGTGAGGTGTGTGGGGTATATCAGTGTTACAGTGAGGGGTGTGGGGTATATCAGTGTTACAGTGAGGGGTGTGGGGTATATCAGTGTTACAGTGAGGGGTGTGGAGTATATCAGTGTTACAATGAGGGGTGTGGGGTATATCAGTGTTACATTAAGGGATGTGGGGTATATTAGTGTTACAGTGAGGGGTGTGGTGTATATCAGTGTTACAGTGAGGTGTGTGCGGTATATCAGTGTTACAGTGAGGGGTGTGAGGTATATCAGTGTTACAGTGAGGGGTGTGGGGTATATCAGAATTACAGTGAGGGATGTGGGGAATATCAGTGTTACAGTGAGGGGTGTGGGGTATATCAGTGTTACAGTGAGGGGTGTGGGGTATATCAGTGTTACAGTGAGGGGTGTGGGGCATATCAGTGTTACAGTGAGGGGTCTGGAGTATATCAGTGTTACAGTGAGCGGTGTGGGGTATATCAGTGTTACATTGAGGGGTGTGGGGTATATCAGTGTTACAGTGAGGGGTGTGGGGTATATCAGTGTTACAGTGAGGGGTGCGGGGTGTATCAGTGTTACAGTAAGGGTGTGTGGTATATCAGTGTTACAGTGAGGGGTGTGGGGTATATCAGTGTTACAGTGAGGAGTGTGGGGTATATTAGTGTGTTACAGTGAGGGGTGTGGAGTATATCAGTGTTACAGTGAGGGGTGTAGGGGATATCAGTGTTACAGTGAGAGGTGTGGGGTATATCAGTGTTACAGTGAGGGTTGTGGGTTATATCAGTGTTACAGTGAGGGGTGTGGGTTATATCAGTGTTGCAGTGAGGGGTGTGGGGTATATCAGTGTTACAGTGAGGGGTGTGGGGTATATCAGTGTTACAGTGAGGGGTGTGGCCTATATCAGTGTTACAGTGAGGGGTGTGTGGTACATCAGTGTTACAGTGAGGGTTGTGGGGTATATCAGTGTTTCAGTGAGGGGTGTGGGGTATATCAGTGTTACAGTGAGGGGTGTGGGGTATATCAGTGTTACAGTGAGGGTGTGGGGTATATCAGTGTTACAGTGAGGGGTGTGGGGTATATCAGTGTTACAGTGAGGGGTGTGGGGTATATCAGTGTTACAGTAAGGGTTGTGGGGTATATCAGTGTTACAGTGAGGGGTGTGGTGTATATCAGTGTTACAGTGAGGTGTGTGCGGTATATCAGTGTTACAGTGAGGGGTGTGGGGTATATCAGTGTGACAGTGAGGGGTGTGGGGTATATCAGTGTTACAGTGAGGGATGTGGGGTATATCAGAATTACAGTGAGGGATGTGGGGTATATCAGAATTACAGTGAGGGGTGTGGGGTATATCAGTGTTACATTGAGGGGTGTGGGGTATATCAATGTTGCAGTGAGGGGTGTGGGGTATATCAGTGTTACAGTGAGGGGTGTGGGGTATATCAGTGTTACAGTGAGGGGTGTGGGGTATATCAGTGTTACAGTGAGGGGTGTGGGATATATCACTGGTTCAGTGAGGGGTGTGGGGTATATCAGTGTTAGTGAGGGGTGTGAGGTATATCAGAATTACAGTGAGGGGTGTGGGGTATATCAGTGTGACAGTGAGAGGTGTGAGTTATATCAGTGGTACAAGAGAGATGTGGGATATATCAGTGTTACAGTGAGGGGTGAGGGGTATATCAGTGTTACAGTGAGGGGTGAGGGGTATATCAGTGTTACAGTGAGGGGTGAGGGGTATATCAGTGTTACAGTGAGGGGTGTGGGGTATATCAGTGTGACAGTGAGAGGTGTGAGTTATATCAGTGGTACAAGAGAGATGTGGGGTATATCAGTGTTACAGTGAGGGGTGTGGGGTATATCAGTGTTACAGTGAGGGGTGTGGGGTATATCAGTGTTACAGTGAGGGGTGTGGGATATATCAGTATTACCGTGAGGAGTGTGGGGTATATCAGTGTTACAGTGAGGGGTGTGGGGTATATCAGTGTTACAGTGAGGGGTGTGGGGTATATCAGTGTTACAGTCAGGGGTGTGGGGTGTATCCGTGTTACAGTGAGGGGTGTGGGGTACATCAGTGTTACAGTGAGGGGTGTGGAGTATATCAGTATTACAGTGAGGGGTGTGGGGTATATCAGTGTTACAGTGAGGGGTGTGGGGTATATTAGTGTTTCAGTGAGGGGTGTGGGGTATATCAGTGTTTCAGTGAGGCGTGTGGGGTATATCAGTGTTACAGTGAGGGGTGTGGGGTACATCATTGTTACAGTGAGGGGTGTGGGGTATATTAGTGTTACAGTGAGGGGTGTCGGGTATATCAGTGTTTCAGTGAGGGGTGTGGGGTATATCAGTGTTATACTGAGGGGTGTGGGGTATATCAGTGTTGCAGTGAGGGGTGTGGGGTATATCAGTGTTACAGTGAGGGGTGTGGGGTATATCAGTGTTACAGTGAGGCGTGTGGAGTCTATCAGTGTTACAGTGAGGGGTGTGGGGTATATCAGTGTTGCAGTGAGGGGTGTGGGGTATATCAGTGTTGCAGTGATGGGTGTGGGGTATATCAGTGTTGCAGTGAGGGGTGTGGGGTATATCAGTGTTACAGTCAGAGGTGTGGGGTATATCAGTGTTACAGTGAGGGATGTGGGGTATATCAGTATTACAGTGAGGGGTGTGGGATATATCAGTGTTACAGTGAGGGGTGTGGGGTATATCAGTGTTACAGTGAGGGGTGTGGGGTATATCAGTGTTACAGTGAGGCGTGTGGGGCATATCAGTGTTACAGTGAGGGGTGTGGGGTATATCAGTGTTACAGTCAGAGGTGTGAGGTATATCAGTGTTACAGTGAGGCGTGTGGAGTCTATCAGTGTTACAGTGAGGGGTGTGGGGTATATCAGTGTTACAGTGAGGTGTGTGGGGTATATCAGTGTTACAGTGAGTGGTGTGGGGTATATCAGTGTTACAGTGAGGGGTGTGGAGTCTATCAGTGTTACAGTGAGTGGTGTGGGGTATATCAGTGTTACAGTGAGGGGTGTGGGCTATATCAGTTTTACAGTGAGGCGTGTGGGGTATATCAGTGTTACAGTCAGGGGTGTGGGGTATATCAGTGTTTGTGAGGGGTGTGGGGTTTCTGAGTGTTACAGTGAGGGGTGTGGGGTATATCAGTGTTACAGTGAGGGGTGTGGGGTATATCAGTGTTACAGTGAGGGGTGTGGGGTGTATCCGTGTTACAGTGAGGGGTGTGGAGTATATCAGTGTTTCAGTGAGGCGTGTGGGGTATATCAGTGTTACAGTGAGGGGTGAGGGGTATATCAGTGTTACAGTGAGGGGTATATCGGTGTTAGAATGAGGGGTGTGGGGTATATCAGTGTTACAGTGAGGGGTCTGTGGTATATCAGTATTACATTGATTAGTGTGGGGTATATCAGTGTTACAGTGAGGGGTGTGGGGTATATCAGTGTTACAGTTAGGGGTGTGGGGTATATCAGTGTTACAGTGAGGGGTGTGGGGTATATCAGTGTTACAGTGAGGGGTGTGGGGTATATCAGTGTTCGTGAGTGGTGTGGGGTATATCAGTGTTACACTGAGTAATGTGGGGTATATCAGTGTTTCAGTGAGGGGTGTGGGGTATATCAGTGTTAGAGTGAGGGGTGTGGGGTATATCAGTGTTCGTGAGTGGTGTGGGGTATATCAGTGTTTCAGTGAGGGGTGTGGGGTATATCAGTGTTAGAGTGAGGGGTGTGGGGTATATCAGTGTTACAGTGAGGGGTGAGGGGTATATCAGTGTTACAGTGAGGGGTGTGGGGTATATCAGTGTTACAGTGAGGGGTCTGTGGTATATCAGTATTACATTGATTGGTGTGGGGTATATCAGTGTTAGTGTGGGGTATATCAGTGTTACAGTGAGGGGTGTGGGGTATATCAGTGTTACAGTTAGGGGTGTGGGGTATATCAGTGTTACAGTGAGGGGTGTGAGGTATATCAGTGTTATAGTGAGGGGTGTGGGGTATATCAGTGTTATATTGATTGGTGTGGGGTATATCAGTGTTAGTGAGGGGTTGTGGGGTACATCAGTGTTACAGTGAGGGGTGTGGGGTATATCAGTGTTACAGTGAGGGGTGTGGGGTACATCAGTGTTACAGTGCGGGGTGTCGGGTATATCAATGTTGCAGTGAGGGGTGTGGGGTATATCAGTGTTAGTGAGGGGTGTGGGGTATATCAATGTTACAGTGAGGGGTGTGGGGGACATCAGTGTTACCGTGAGGGGTGTGGGGAATATCAGTGTTACAGTGAGTGGTGTGGGGTATATCAGTGTTACAGTGAGGGGTGTGGGGTATATCAGTGTTACCGTGAGGGGTGTGGGGTATATCAGTGTTACAGTCAGGGGTGTGGGGTATATCAGTGTTACAGTGAGGGGTGTGGGGTGTATCAGTGTTACAGTGAGGGGTGTGGGGTATATCAGTGTTAGAGTGAGGGGTGTCGGGTATATCAGTGTTACAGTGAGGGGTGTGGGGTACATCATTGTTACAGTGAGGGGTGTGGGGTATATCAGTGTTACAGTGAGGGGTGTGGGGTATATCAGTGTTACAGTGAGGGGTGTGGGGTAAATCAGTGTTTCAGTGAGGGGTGTGGGGTATATCAGTGTTACAGTGAGGGGTGTGGGGTAATTCAGTGTTTCAGTGAGGGGTGTGGGGTATATCAGTGTTACAGTGAGGGATGTGGGGTATATCAGTGTTACAGTGATGGGTGTGGAGTCTATCAGTGTGTTGCAGTGAAGGGTGTGAGGTATATCAGTGTTACAGTGAGGGGTGTGGGGTATATCAGTGTTACAGTCAGGGGTGTGGGGTATATCAGTGTTACAGTGAGGGGTGTGGGGTGTATCAGTGTTACAGTGAGGGGTGTGGGGTATATCAGTGTTAGAGTGAGGCGTGTCGGGTATATCAGTGTTACAGTGAGGGGTGTGGGGTACATCATTGTTACAGTGAGGGGTGTGGGGTATATCAGTGTTACAGTGAGGGGTGTGGGGTATATCAGTGTTACAGTGAGGGGTGTGGGGTAAATCAGTGTTTCAGTGAGGGGTGTGGGGTATATCAGTGTTACAGTGAGGGGTGTGGGGTATATCAGTGTTACAGTGAGGGATGTGAGGTATATCAGTGTTACAGTGAGGGATGTGGGGTATATCAGTGTTACAGTGAGGGATGTGAGGTATATCAGTGTTACAGTGAGGTGTGTGGGGTATATCAGTGTTACACTGAGTAATGTGGGGTATATCAGTGTTTCAGTGAGGGGTGTGGGGTATATCAGTGTTACAGTGAGGGGTGTGGGGTATATCAGAATATCAGTGAGGTGTGTGGGGTATATAAGTGTTACAGTGAGTGGTGTGGGGTATATCAGTGTTACAGTGAGGGGTGTGGGGTGTATCCGTGTTACAGTGAGGGGTGTGGAGTATATCAATGTTACAGTGAGTAGTGTGGGGTGTATCAGTGTTGCAGTGAGGGGTGTGGGGTATATCAGTGTTACAGTGAGGGGTGAGGGGTATATCAATGTTACAGTGAGGGGTGTGGGGTATATCAGTGTTACAGTCAGAGGTGTGAGGTATATCAGTGTTACAGTGAGGCGTGTGGAGTCTATCAGTGTTACAGTGAGGGGTGTGGGGTATATCAGTGTTACAGTGAGGTGTGTGGGGTATATCAGTGTTACAGTGAGTGGTGTGGGGTATATCAGTGTTACAGTGAGGGGTGTGGGGTATATCAGTGTTGCAGTGAGGGGTGTGGGCTATATCAGTTTTACAGTGAGGGGTGTGGAGTCTATCAGTGTTACAGTGAGTGGTGTGGGGTATATCAGTGTTACAGTGAGGGGTGTGGGGTTTCTCAGTGTTACAGTGAGGGGTGTGGGGTATATCAGTGTTACAGTGAGGGGTGTGGGGTATATCAGTGTTACAGTGAGGGGTGTGGGGTGTATCCGTGTTACAGTGAGGGGTGTGGAGTATATCAGTGTTTCAGTGAGGCGTGTGGGGTATATCAGTGTTACAGTGAGGGGTGAGGGGTATATCAGTGTTACAGTGAGGGGTATATCGGTGTTAGAATGAGGGGTGTGGGGTATATCAGTGTTACAGTGAGGGGTGTGGGGTATATCAGTGTTACAGTGAGGGGTGTGGGGTAAATCAGTGTTTCAGTGAGGGGTGTGGGGTATATCAGTGTTACAGTGAGGGGTGTGGGGTAATTCAGTGTTTCAATGAGGGGTGTGGGGTATATCAGTGTTACAGTGAGGGATGTGGGGTATATCAGTGTTACAGTGATGGGTGTGGAGTCTATCAGTGTGTTGCAGTGAAGGGTGTGAGGTATATCAGTGTTACAGTGAGGGGTGTGGGGTATATCAGTGTTACAGTCAGGGGTGTGGGGTATATCAGTGTTACAGTGAGGGGTGTGGGGTGTATCAGTGTTACAGTGAGGGGTGTGGGGTATATCAGTGTTAGAGTGAGGGGTGTCGGGTATATCAGTGTTACAGTGAGGGGTGTGGGGTACATCATTGTTACAGTGAGGGGTGTGGGGTATATCAGTGTTACAGTGAGGGGTGTGGGGTATATCAGTGTTACAGTGAGGGGTGTGGGGTAAATCAGTGTTTCAGTGAGGGGTGTGGGGTATATCAGTGTTACAGTGAGGGGTGTGGGGTAATTCAGTGTTTCAGTGAGGGGTGTGGGGTATATCAGTGTTACAGTGAGGGATGTGGGGTATATCAGTGTTACAGTGAGGGGTGTGAGGTATATCAGTGTTACAGTGAGGTGTGTGGGGTATATCAGTGTTACACTGAGTAATGTGGGGTATATCAGTGTTTCAGTGAGGGGTGTGGGGTATATCAGTGTTACAGTGAGGGGTGTGGGGTATATCAGAATATCAGTGAGGTGTGTGGGGTATATAAGTGTTACAGTGAGTGGTGTGGGGTATATCAGTGTTACAGTGAGGGGTGTGGGGTGTATCCGTGTTACAGTGAGGGGTGTGGAGTATATCAGTGTTACAGTGAGTAGTGTGGGGTGTATCAGTGTTGCAGTGAGGGGTGTGGGGTATATCAGTGTTACAGTGAGGGGTGAGGGGTATATCAGTGTTACAGTGAGGGGTGTGGGGTATATCAGTGTTACAGTGAGGGGTGTGGGGTATATAAGTGTTACAGTGAGGGGTGAGGGGTATATCAGTGTTACAGTGAGGGGTGAGGGGTATATCGGTGTTAGAATGAGGGGTGTGGGGTATATCAGTGTTACAGTGAGGGGTCTGTGGTATATCAGTATTACATTGATTGGTGTGGGGTATATCAGTGTTAGTGTGGGGTATATCAGTGTTACAGTGAGGGGTGTGGGGTATATCAGTGTTACAGTTAGGGGTGTGGGGTATATCAGTGTTACAGTGAGGGGTGTGAGGTATATCAGTGTTACAGTGAGGGGTGTGGGGTATATCAGTGTTACAGTGAGGGGTCTGTGGTATATCAGTATTACATTGATTGGTGTGGGGTATATCAGTGTTCGTGTGGGGTATATCAGTGTTACAGTGAGGGGTGTGGGGTATATCAGTGTTACAGTGAGGGTTGAGGGGTATATCGGTGTTAGAATGAGGGGTGTGGGGTATATCAGTGTTACAGTGAGGGGTCTGTGGTATATCAGTATTACATTGATTGGTGTGGGGTATATCAGTGTTAGTGTGGGGTATATCAGTGTTACAGTCAGAGGTGTGGGGTATATCAGTGTTACAGTGAGGCGTGTGGAGTCTATCAGTGTTACAGTGAGGGGTGTGGGGTGTATCAGTGTTGCAGTGAGGGGTGTGGGGTATATCAGTGTTGCAGTGATGGGTGTGGGGTATATCAGTGTTGCAGTGAGGGGTGTGGGGTATATCAGTGTTACAGTCAGAGGTGTGGGGTATATCAGTGTTACAGTGAGGGATGTGGGGTATATCAGTATTACAGTGAGGGGTGTGGGATATATCAGTGTTACAGTGAGGGGTGTGGGGTATATCAGTGTTACAGTGAGGGGTGTGGGGTATATCAGTGTTACAGTGAGGCGTGTGGGGCATATCAGTGTTACAGTGAGGGGTGTGGGGTATATCAGTGTTACAGTCAGAGGTGTGGGGTATATCAGTGTTACAGTGAGGCGTGTGGAGTCTATCAGTGTTACAGTGAGGGGTGTGGGGTATATCAGTGTTACAGTGAGGTGTGTGGGGTATATCAGTGTTACAGTGAGTGGTGTGGGGTATATCAGTGTTACAGTGAGGGGTGTGGAGTCTATCAGTGTTACAGTGAGTGGTGTGGGGTATATCAGTGTTACAGTGAGGGGTGTGGGCTATATCAGTTTTACAGTGAGGCGTGTGGGGTATATCAGTGTTACAGTCAGGGGTGTGGGGTATATCAGTGTTTGTGAGGGGTGTGGGGTTTCTCAGTGTTACAGTGAGGGGTGTGGGGTATATCAGTGTTACAGTGAGGGGTGTGGGGTATATCAGTGTTACAGTGAGGGGTGTGGGGTGTATCCGTGTTACAGTGAGGGGTGTGGAGTATATCAGTGTTTCAGTGAGGCGTGTGGGGTATATCAGTGTTACAGTGAGGGGTGAGGGGTATATCAGTGTTACAGTGAGGGGTATATCGGTGTTAGAATGAGGGGTGTGGGGTATATCAGTGTTACAGTGAGGGGTCTGTGGTATATCAGTATTACATTGATTGGTGTGGGGTATATCAGTGTTAGTGTGGGGTATATCAGTGTTACAGTGAGGGGTGTGGGGTATATCAGTGTTACAGTTAGGGGTGTGGGGTATATCAGTGTTACAGTGAGGGGTGTGGGGTATATCAGTGTTACAGTGAGGGGTGTGGGGTATATCAGTGTTCGTGAGTGGTGTGGGGTATATCAGTGTTACACTGAGTAATGTGGGGTATATCAGTGTTTCAGTGAGGGGTGTGGGGTATATCAGTGTTAGAGTGAGGGGTGTGGGGTATATCAGTGTTAGAGTGAGGGGTGTGGGGTATATCAGTGTTACAGTGAGGGGTGTGAGGTATATCAGTGTTACAGTGAGGGGTGTGGGGTATATCAGTGTTACAGTGAGGGGTCTGTGGTATATCAGTATTACATTGATTGGTGTGGGGTATATCAGTGTTAGTGTGGGGTATATCAGTGTTACAGTGAGGGGTGTGGGGTATATCAGTGTTACAGTTAGGGGTGTGGGGTATATCAGTGTTACAGTGAGGGGTGTGAGGTATATCAGTGTTACAGTGAGGGGTGTGGGGTATATCAGTGTTATATTGATTGGTGTGGGGTATATCAGTGTTAGTGAGGGGTTGTGGGGTACATCAGTGTTACAGTGAGGGGTGTGGGGTATATCAGTGTTACAGTGAGGGGTGTGGGGTACATCAGTGTTACAGTGCGGGGTGTCGGGTATATCAATGTTGCAGTGAGGGGTGTGGGGTATATCAGTGTTAGTGAGGGGTGTGGGGTATATCAATGTTACAGTGAGGGGTGTGGGGGACATCAGTGTTACCGTGAGGGGTGTGGGGAATATCAGTGTTACAGTGAGTGGTGTGGGGTATATCAGTGTTACAGTGAGGGGTGTGGGGTATATCAGTGTTACCGTGAGGGGTGTGGGGTATATCAGTGTTACAGTCAGGGGTGTGGGGTATATCAGTGTTACAGTGAGGGGTGTGGGGTGTATCAGTGTTACAGTGAGGGGTGTGGGGTATATCAGTGTTAGAGTGAGGGGTGTCGGGTATATCAGTGTTACAGTGAGGGGTGTGGGGTACATCATTGTTACAGTGAGGGGTGTGGGGTATATCAGTGTTACAGTGAGGGGTGTGGGGTATATCAGTGTTACAGTGAGGGGTGTGGGGTAAATCAGTGTTTCAGTGAGGGGTGTGGGGTATATCAGTGTTACAGTGAGGGGTGTGGGGTAATTCAGTGTTTCAGTGAGGGGTGTGGGGTATATCAGTGTTACAGTGAGGGATGTGGGGTATATCAGTGTTACAGTGAGGGGTGTGAGGTATATCAGTGTTACAGTGAGGTGTGTGGGGTATATCAGTGTTACACTGAGTAATGTGGGGTATATCAGTGTTTCAGTGAGGGGTGTGGGGTATATCAGTGTTACAGTGAGGGGTGTGGGGTATATCAGAATATCAGTGAGGTGTGTGGGGTATATAAGTGTTACAGTGAGTGGTGTGGGGTATATCAGTGTTACAGTGAGGGGTGTGGGGTGTATCCGTGTTGCAGTCAGGGGTGTGGGGTATATCAGTGTTACAGTGAGGGGTGTGGGGTGTATCAGTGTTACAGTGAGGGGTGTGGGGTATATCAGTGTTGCAGTGAAGGGTGTGAGGTATATCAGTGTTACAGTGAGGGGTGTGGGGTATATCAGTGTTACAGTCAGGGGTGTGGGGTATATCAGTGTTACAGTGAGGGGTGTGGGGTATATCAGTGTTACAGTGAGGGGTGTGGGGTATATCAGTGTTACAGTGAGGGTTGTGGGGTATATCAGTGTTACAGTGAGGGGTGTGGGGTATATCAGTGTTACAGTGAGGGGTGTGGGGTATATCAGTGTTACAGTGAGGGGTGTGGGGTATATCAGTGTTAGAGTGAGGGGTGTCGGGTATATCAGTGTTACAGTGAGGGGTGTGGGGTACATCATTGTTACAGTGAGGGGTGTGGGGTATATCAGTGTTACAGTGAGGGGTGTGGGGTATATCAGTGTTACAGTGAGGGGTGTGGGGTAAATCAGTGTTTCAGTGAGGGGTGTGGGGTATATCAGTGTTACAGTGAGGGGTGTGGGGTAATTCAGTGTTTCAGTGAGGGGTGTGGGGTATATCAGTGTTACAGTGAGGGATGTGGGGTATATCAGTGTTGCAGTGAGGGGTGTGAGGTATATCAGTGTTACAGTGAGGTGTGTGGGGTATATCAGTGTTACACTGAGTAATGTGGGGTATATCAGTGTTTCAGTGAGGGGTGTGGGGTATATCAGTGTTACAGTGAGGGGTGTGGGGTATATCAGAATATCAGTGAGGTGTGTGGGGTATATAAGTGTTACAGTGAGTGGTGTGGGGTATATCAGTGTTACAGTGAGGGGTGTGGGGTGTATCCGTGTTACAGTGAGGGGTGTGGAGTATATCAGTGTTACAGTGAGTAGTGTGGGGTGTATCAGTGTTGCAGTGAGGGGTGTGGGGTATATCAGTGTTACAGTGAGGGGTGAGGGGTATATCAGTGTTACAGTGAGGGGTGTGGGGTATATCAGTGTTACAGTGAGGGGTGTGGGGTATATAAGTGTTACAGTGAGGGGTGAGGGGTATATCAGTGTTACAGTGAGGGGTGAGGGGTATATCGGTGTTAGAATGAGGGGTGTGGGGTATATCAGTGTTACAGTGAGGGGTCTGTGGTATATCAGTATTACATTGATTGGTGTGGGGTATATCAGTGTTACAGTGAGGGGTGTGGGGTATATCAGTGTTACAGTTAGGGGTGTGGGGTATATCAGTGTTACAGTGAGGGGTGTGAGGTATATCAGTGTTACAGTGAGGGGTCTGTGGTATATCAGTATTACATTGATTGGTGTGGGGTATATCAGTGTTAGTGTGGGGTATATCAGTGTTACAGTGAGGGGTGTGGGGTATATCAGTGTTACAGTTAGGGGTGTGGGGTATATCAGTGTTACAGTGAGGGGTGTGAGGTATATCATTGTTACAGTGAGGGGTGTGGGGTATATCAGTGTTATATTGATTGGTGTGGGGTATATCAGTGTTAGTGAGGGGTTGTGGGGTACATCAGTGTTACAGTGAGGGGTGTGGGGTATATCAGTGTTACAGTGAGGGGTGTGGGGTACATCAGTGTTACAGTGAGTGGTGTGGGGTATATCAGTGTTACAGTGAGGGGTGTGGGGTATATCAGTGTTACCGTGAGGGGTGTGGGGTATATCAGTGTTACAGTGAGGGGTGTGAGGTAAATCAGTGTTTCAGTGAGGGGTGTGGGGTATATCAGTGTTACAGTGAGGGGTGTGGGGTAATTCAGTGTTTCAGTGAGGGGTGTGGGGTATATCAGTGTTACAGTGAGGGATGTGGGGTATATCAGTGTTACAGTGATGGGTGTGGAGTCTATCAGTGTGTTGCAGTGAAGGGTGTGAGGTATATCAGTGTTACAGTGAGGGGTGTGGGGTATATCAGTGTTACAGTCAGGGGTGTGGGGTATATCAGTGTTACAGTGAGGGGTGTGGGGTGTATCAGTGTTACAGTGAGGGGTGTGGGGTATATCAGTGTTAGAGTGAGGGGTGTCGGGTATATCAGTGTTACAGTGAGGGGTGTGGGGTACATCATTGTTACAGTGAGGGGTGTGGGGTATATCAGTGTTACAGTGAGGGGTGTGGGGTAAATCAGTGTTTCAGTGAGGGGTGTGGGGTATATCAGTGTTACAGTGAGGGGTGTGGGGTAATTCAGTGTTTCAGTGAGGGGTGTGGGCTATATCAGTGTTACAGTGAGGGATGTGGGGTATATCAGTGTTACAGTGAGGGGTGTGAGGTATATCAGTGTTACAGTGAGGTGTGTGGGGTATATCAGTGTTACACTGAGTAATGTGGGGTATATCAGTGTTTCAGTGAGGGGTGTGGGGTATATCAGTGTTACAGTGAGGGGTGTGGGGTATATCAGAATATCAGTGAGGTGTGTGGGGTATATAAGTGTTACAGTGAGTGGTGTGGGGTATATCAGTGTTACAGTGAGGGGTGTGGGTGTATCCGTGTTACAGTGAGGGGTGTGGAGTATATCAGTGTTACAGTGAGTAGTGTGGGGTGTATCAGTGTTGCAGTGAGGGGTGTGGGGTATATCAGTGTTACAGTGAGGGGTGAGGGGTATATCAGTGTTACAGTGAGGGGTGTGGGGTATATCAGTGTTACAGTGAGGGGTGTGGGGTATATAAGTGTTACAGTGAGGGGTGAGGGGTATATCAGTGTTACAGTGAGGGGTGAGGGGTATATCGGTGTTAGAATGAGGGGTGTGGGGTATATCAGTGTTACAGTGAGGGGTCTGTGGTATATCAGTATTACATTGATTGGTGTGGGGTATATCAGTGTTAGTGTGGGGTATATCAGTGTTACAGTGAGGGGTGTGGGTATATCAGTGTTACAGTTAGGGGTGTGGGGTATATCAGTGTTACAGTGAGGGGTGTGAGGTATATCATTGTTACAGTGAGGGGTGTGGGGTATATCAGTGTTATATTGATTGGTGTGGGGTATATCAGTGTTAGTGAGGGGTTGTGGGGTACATCAGTGTTACAGTGAGGGGTGTGGGGTATATCAGTGTTACAGTGAGGGGTGTGGGGTACATCAGTGTTACAGTGAGTGGTGTGGGGTATATCAGTGTTACAGTGAGGGGTGTGGGGTATATCAGTGTTACCGTGAGGGGTGTGGGGTATATCAGTGTTACAGTCAGGGGTGTGGGGTATATCAGTGTTACAGTGAGGGGTGTGGGGTGTATCAGTGTTACAGTGAGGGGTGTAGGGTATATCAGTGTTAGAGTGAGGGGTGTCGGGTATATCAGTGTTACAGTGAGGGGTGTGGCGTACATCATTGTTACAGTGAGGGGTGTGGGGTATATCAGTGTTACAGTGAGGGGTGTGGGGTATATCAGTGTTACAGTGAGGGGTGTGGGGTAAATCAGTGTTTCAGTGAGGGGTGTGGGGTATATCAGTGTTACAGTGAGGGGTGTGGGGTAATTCAGTGTTTCAGTGAGGGGTGTGGGGTATATCAGTGTTACAGTGAGGGATGTGGGGTATATCAGTGTTACAGTGATGGGTGTGGAGTCTATCAGTGTGTTGCAGTGAGGGGTGTGAGGTATATCAGTGTTGCAGTGAGGTGTGTGGGGTATATCAGTGTTACAGTGAGGCGTGTGGGGTATATCAGTGTTACAGTGAGGGGTGTGGGGTATATCAGTGTTACCGTGAGGGGTGTGGGGTAAATCAGTGTTTCAGTGAGGGGTGTGGGGTATATCAGTGTTACAGTGAGGGGTGTGGGGTAATTCAGTGTTTCAGTGAGGGGTGTGGGGTATATCAGTGTTACAGTGAGGGGTGTGGGGTATATCAGTGTTACAGTGAGGGGTGTGGGGTAAATCAGTGTTTCAGTGAGGGGTGTGGGGTATATCAGTGTTACAGTGAGGGGTGTGGGGTAATTCAGTGTTACAGTGAAGGGTCTGTGGTATATCAGTATTACATTGATTGGTGTGGGGTATATCAGTGTTAGTGTGAGGGGTGTGGGGTACATCAGTGTTACAGTGAGGTGTGTGGGGTATATCAGTGTTACCGTGAGGGGTGTGGGGTAAATCAGTGTTTCAGTGAGGGGTGTGGGGTATATCAGTGTTACAGTGAGGGGTGTGGGGTATATCAGTGTTACCGTGAGGGGTGTGGGGTATATCAGTGTTACAGTGAGGGGTGTGGGGTATATAAGTGTTACAGTGAGGGGTGAGGGGTATATCAGTGTTACAGTGAGGGGTGAGGGGTATATCGGTGTTAGAATGAGGGGTGTGGGGTATATCAGTGTTACAGTGAGGGGTCTGTGGTATATCAGTATTACATTGATTGGTGTGGGGTATATCAGTGTTACAGTGAGGGGTGTGGGGTATATCAGTGTTACAGTTAGGGGTGTGGGGTATATCAGTGTTACAGTGAGGGGTGTGAGGTATATCAGTGTTACAGTGAGGGGTGTGGGGTATATCAGTGTTACAGTGAGGGGTCTGTGGTATATCAGTATTACATTGATTGGTGTGGGGTATATCAGTGTTAGTGTGGGGTATATCAGTGTTACAGTGAGGGGTGTGGGGTATATCAGTGTTACAGTTAGGGGTGTGGGGTATATCAGTGTTACAGTGAGGGGTGTGAGGTATATCATTGTTACAGTGAGGGGTGTGGGGTATATCAGTGTTATATTGATTGGTGTGGGGTATATCAGTGTTAGTGAGGGGTTGTGGGGTACATCAGTGTTACAGTGAGGGGTGTGGGGTATATCAGTGTTACAGTGAGGGGTGTGGGGTACATCAGTGTTACAGTGAGTGGTGTGGGGTATATCAGTGTTACAGTGAGGGGTGTGGGGTATATCAGTGTTACCGTGAGGGGTGTGGGGTATATCAGTGTTACAGTGAGGGGTGTGGGGTAAATCAGTGTTTCAGTGAGGGGTGTGGGGTATATCAGTGTTACAGTGAGGGGTGTGGGGTAATTCAGTGTTTCGGTGAGGGGTGTGGGGTATATCAGTGTTACAGTGAGGGATGTGGGGTATATCAGTGTTACAGTGAGGGGTGTGAGGTATATCAGTGTTACAGTGAGGTGTGTGGGGTATATCAGTGTTACACTGAGTAATGTGGGGTATATCAGTGTTTCAGTGAGGGGTGTGGGGTATATCAGAATATCAGTGAGGTGTGTGGGGTATATAAGTGTTACAGTGAGTGGTGTGGGGTATATCAGTGTTACAGTGAGGGGTGTGGGGTGTATCCGTGTTACAGTGAGGGGTGTGGAGTATATCAGTGTTACAGTGAGTAGTGTGGGGTATATCAGTGTTGCAGTGAGGGGTGTGGGGTATATCAGTGTTACAGTGAGGGGTGAGGGGTATATCAGTGTTACAGTGAGGGGTGTGGGGTATATCAGTGTTACAGTGAGGGGTGTGGGGTATATAAGTGTTACAGTGAGGGGTGAGGGGTATATCAGTGTTACAGTGAGGGGTGAGGGGTATATCGGTGTTAGAATGAGGGGTGTGGGGTATATCAGTGTTACAGTGAGGGGTCTGTGGTATATCAGTATTACATTGATTGGTGTGGGGTATATCAGTGTTAGTGTGGGGTATATCAGTGTTACAGTGAGGGGTGTGGGGTATATCAGTGTTACAGTTAGGGGTGTGGGGTATATCAGTGTTACAGTGAGGGGTGTGAGGTATATCATTGTTACAGTGAGGGGTGTGGGGTATATCAGTGTTATATTGATTGGTGTGGGGTATATCAGTGTTAGTGAGGGGTTGTGGGGTACATCAGTGTTACAGTGAGGGGTGTGGGGTATATCAGTGTTACAGTGAGGGGTGTGGGGTACATCAGTGTTACAGTGAGTGGTGTGGGGTATATCAGTGTTACAGTGAGGGGTGTGGGGTATATCAGTGTTACCGTGAGGGGTGTGGGGTATATCAGTGTTACAGTCAGGGGTGTGGGGTATATCAGTGTTACAGTGAGGGGTGTGGGGTGTATCAGTGTTACAGTGAGGGGTGTAGGGTATATCAGTGTTAGAGTGAGGGGTGTCGGGTATATCAGTGTTACAGTGAGGGGTGTGGGGTACATCATTGTTACAGTGAGGGGTGTGGGGTATATCAGTGTTACAGTGAGGGGTGTGGGGTATATCAGTGTTACAGTGAGGGGTGTGGGGTAAATCAGTGTTTCAGTGAGGGGTGTGGGGTATATCAGTGTTACAGTGAGGGGTGTGGGGTATATCAGTGTTACAGTGAGGGGTGTGGGGTATATCAGTGTTACAGTGAGGGGTGTGGGGTAATTCAGTGTTTCAGTGAGGGGTGTGGGGTATATCAGTGTTACAGTGAGGGATGTGGGGTATATCAGTGTTACAGTGATGGGTGTGGAGTCTATCAGTGTGTTGCAGTGAGGGGTGTGAGGTATATCAGTGTTACAGTGAGGTGTGTGGGGTATATCAGTGTTACAGTGAGGCGTGTGGGGTATATCAGTGTTACAGTGAGGGGTGTGGGGTATATCAGTGTTTCAGTGAGGGGTGTGGGGTATATCAGTGTTTCAGTGAGGGGTGTGGGGTATATATCAGTGTTACAGTGAGGGGTGTGGGGTAATTCAGTGTTTCAGTGAGGGGTGTGGGGTATATCATTGTTACAGTG
Source organism: Pristiophorus japonicus (assembly GCF_044704955.1). Taxonomy (NCBI): domain Eukaryota; kingdom Metazoa; phylum Chordata; class Chondrichthyes; family Pristiophoridae; genus Pristiophorus; species Pristiophorus japonicus. Next base: position 53,525 of record NW_027254758.1, read on the forward strand.
AGGGGTGTGGGGTATATCAGTGTTACAGTGAGGGGTGTGGGGTAAATCAGTGTTTCAGTGAGGGGTGTGGGGTATATCAGTGTTACAGTGAGGGGTGTGGGGTAATTCAGTGTTTCAGTGAGGGATGTGGGGTATATCAGTGTTACAGTGAGGGGTGTGGGGTAATTCAGTGTTTCAGTGAGGGGTGGGGGGTATATCAGTGTTACAGTGAGGGATGTGGGGTATATCAGTGTTGCAGTGAGGGGTGTGGGCTAATTCAGTGTTTCAGTGAGGGGTGGGGGGTATATCAGTGTTACAGTGAGGGATGTGGGGTAAATCAGTGTTTCAGTGAGGGGTGTGGGGTATATCAGTGTTACAGTGAGGTGTGTGGAGTATATCAGTGTTGCAATGAGTGGTGTGCGGTATATCAGTGTTACAGTGAGGGGTGTGGGGTATATCAGTGTTACAGTGAGGGGTGTGGGGTATATCAGAATATCAGTGAGGTGTGTGGGGTGTATTAGTGTTGCAGTGAGTGGTGTCGGGTATATCAGTGTTACAGTGAGGGGTGTGGGGTGTATCCGTGTTACAGTGAGGGGTGTGGAGTATATCAGTGTTACAGTGAGTAGAGTGGGGTGTATCAGTGTTGCAGTGAGGGGTGTGGGGTATATCAGTGTTAGTGTGGGGTATATCAGTGTTACAGTGAGGGGTGTGGGGTATATCAGTGTTACAGTTAGGGTGTGGGGTATATCAGTGTTACAGTGAGGGGTGTGGCGTATATCAGTGTTACAGTGAGGGGCGTGGGGTATATCAGTGTTAGTGAGGGGTGTGGGGTACATCAGTGTTACAGTGATGGGTGTGAGGTGTATCAGTGTTACAGTGAGGGGGGTGGGGTACATCAGTGTTACAGTGAGGTGTGTGGGGTCTATCAGTGTAACAGTGAGGGGTGTGAGGTATATCAGTGTGACAGTGAGGGGTGTGGGGTATATCAGTGTTATATTGATTGGTGTGGGGTATATCAGTGTTAGTGAGGGGTTGTGGGGTACATCAGTGTTACAGTGAGGGGTGTGGGGTATATCAGTATTACAGTGAGGGGTGTGGGGTACATCAGTGTTACAGTGCGGGGTGTCGGGTATATCAGTGTTGCAGTGAGGGGTGTGGGGTATATCAGTGTTCGTGAGGGGTGTGGGGTATATCAATGTTACAGTGTTGGGTGTGGAGTACATCAGTGTTACAGTTAGGGGTGTGGGGTATATCAGTGTTACAGTTAGGGTGTGGGGTATATCAGTGTTACAGTGAGGGGTGTGGGGTATATCAGTGTTACAGTGAGGGGTGTGGGGTATATCAATGTTACAGTGAGGGGTGTGGGGTACCTCAGTGTTACAGTGAGGGGTGTGGGGTATATCAGTGTTACAGTGAGGGGTGTGGGGTATATCAGTGTTAGAGTAAGGGGTGTGGAGTCTATCAGTGTGTTACAGTGATGGTGTGCGGTATATCAGTGTTATAGTGAGGGGTGTGAGGTATATCAGAATTACAGTGAGGGGTGTGGGGTATATCAGTGTTTCAGTGAGGGGTGTGGTGTGTATCAGTGTTACAGTGATGGTGTGGGGTATATCAGTGTTACAATGAGGGATGTGGCGTATATCAGTGTTACATTGAGGGGTGTGGTGTATATTGGTGTTACCGTGAGGGGTGTGGGTTATATCAGTGTTACAGAGTGGGGTGTGGGGTATATCAGTGTTACAGTGAGGGGTGTGGGGTATATCAGTGTCACCGTGAGGGGTGTGGGGTATATCAGTGTTACAGTGAGGTGTGTGGGGTATATCAATGTTACAGTGAGGGGTGCGGGGTATATATCGGTGTTGCAGTGAGGTGTGTGGGGTATATCAGTGTTACAGCGAGGGGTGTGGGGTATATCAATGTTACAGTGAGGGGTGTGGGGTACATCAGTGTTACAGTGAGGGGTGTGGGGTATATCAGTGTTACAGTGATGGGTGTGGAGTCTAATAGTGTGTTACAGTGAGGGGTGTGAGGTATATCAGTGTTACAGTGAGGTGTGTGGGGTATGTCAGTGTTACAGTGAGGGGTGTGGGGTATATCGGTGTTAGAATGAGGGGTGTGGGCTATATCAGTGTTACATTGAGGGGTGTGGGGTATATTGGTGTTACCGTGAGGGGTGTGGGGCATATCAGTGTTACAGTGAGGGGTGTGGGGAATATCAGTGTTACAGTGAGGGGTGTGGGGTATATCAGTGTTATACTGAGGGGTGTGGGGTATATCAGTGTTTCAGTGAGGGGTGTGGGGTTTCACAGTGTTAGAGTGAGGGGTGTGGGGTATATCAGTGTTACAGTGAGGGGTGTGGGATATATCAGTGTTACAGTGAGGGGTGTGGGGTATATCAGTGTGTTACAGTGAGGGGTGTGGGGCATATCAGTGTGTTACAGTGAGGGGTGTGGGGTATATCAGTGTTACAGTCACAGGTGTGGGGTATATCAGTGTTGCAGTGAGGCGTGTGGGGTATATCAGTGTTGCAGTGAGGCGTGTGGGGTATATCAGTGTTACAGTGAGGGGTGTGGGGTATATCAGTGTTATAGTGAGGCGTGTGGGGTATTTCAGTGTTACAGTGAGGGGTGTGGGGTATATCATTGTTACAGTGAGGGGTGTGGGGTATATTAGTGTTACAGTGAGGGGTGTGAGGTATATCAGTGTTTCAGTGAGGGGTGTGGGGTATATCAGTGTTACAGTGAGGGATGTGGGGTATATCAGTGTTACAGTGATGGATGTGGAGTCTATCAGTGTGTTGCAGTGAGGGGTGTGAGGTATATCAGTGTTACAGTGAGGGGTGTGGGGTATATCAGTGTTACAGTGAGGGGTGTGAGGTATATCAGTGTTACAGTGAGGTGTGTGGGGTATATCAGTGTTACAGTGAGGTGTGTGGAGTATATCAGTGTTGCAATGAGTGGTGTGCGGTATATCAGTGTTACAGTGAGGGGTGTGGGGTATATCAGAATATCAGTGAGGTGTGTGGGGTATATAAGTGTTACAGTGAGTGGTGTGGGGTATATCAGTGTTACAGTCAGGGGTGTGGGGTGTATCCGTGTTACAGTGAGGGGTGTGGAGTATATCAGTGTTACAGTGAGTAGTGTGGGGTGTATCAGTGTTGCAGTGAGGGGTGTGGGGTATATCAGTGTTACAGTGAGGGGTGAGGGGTATATCAGTGTTACAGTGAGGGGTGTGGGGTATATCAGTGTTACAGTGAGGGGTGTGGGGTATATAAGTGTTACAGTGAGGGGTGAGGGGTATATCAGTGTTACAGTGAGGGGTGAGGGGTATATCGGTGTTAGAATGAGGGGTGTGGGGTATATCAGTGTTACAGTGAGGGGTCTGTGGTATATCAGTATTACATTGATTGGTGTGGGGTATATCAGTGTTAGTGTGGGGTATATGAGTGTTACAGTGAGGGGTGTGGGGTATATCAGTGTTACAGTTAGGGGTGTGGGGTATATCAGTGTTACAGTGAGGGGTGTGAGGTATATCAGTGTTACAGTGAGGGGTGTGGGGTATATCAGTGTTGCAGTGAGGGGTCTGTGGTATATCAGTATTACATTGATTGGTGTGGGGTATATCAGTGTTAGTGTGGGGTATATCAGTGTTACAGTGAGGGGTGTGGGGTATATCAGTGTTACAGTTAGGGGTGTGGGGTATATCGGTGTTAGAATGAGGGGTGTGGGGTATATCAGTGTTACAGTGAAGGGTCTGTGGTATATCAGTATTACATTGATTGGTGTGGGGTATATCAGTGTTAGTGTGAGGGGTGTGGGGTACATCAGTGTTACAGTGAGGTGTGTGGGGTATATCAGTGTCACAGTGAGGGGTGTGGCGTATATCAGTGTTACAGTGAGGGGTGTGAGGTCTATCAGTGTTACAGTGAGGGGTGTGGGTTATATCAGTGTTATATTGATTGGTGTGGGGTATATCAGTGTTCGTGAGGGGTTGTGGGGTACATCAGTGTTACAGTGAGGGGTGTGGGGTATATCAGTGTTACAGTGAGGGGTGTGGGGTACATCAGTGTTACAGTGCGGGGTGTCGGGTATATCAGTGTTGCAGTGATGGGTGTGGGGTACATCAGTGTTCGTGATGGGTGTGGGGTATATCAATGTTACAGTGAGGGGTGTGGGGTACATCAGTGTTACAGTTAGGGGTGTGGGGTATATAAGTGTTACAGTGAGGGGTGTGGGGTATATCAGTGTTATAGTGAGGGGTGTGGGGTATTTCAGTGTTACAGTGAGGGGTGTGGTGTATATCAGTGTTACAGTGAGGGGTGTGGGGTATATTAGTGTTACAGTGAGGGGTGTGGGGTATATCAGTGTTACAGTGAGGTGTGTGGGGTATATCAATGTTACAGTGAGGGGTGTGTGGGATATATCAGTGTTACAGTGAGGGGTGTGGGGTATATCAGTGTTACAGTGAGGGGTGTGGGGTATATCAGTGTTACAGTGAGGGGTGTGGGGTAAATCAGTGTTTCAGTGAGGGGTGTGGGGTATATAAGTGTTACAGTGAGTGGTGTGGGGTATATCAGTGTGTTACAGTGAGGGATGTGGGGTATATCAGTGTTACAGTGAGGGGTGAGGGGTCTATCAGTGTTACAGTGAGGCGTGTGGGGTATATCAGTGTTACAGTGATGGGTGTGGAGTCTATCAGTGTGTTGCAATGAGTGGTGTGCAGTATATCAGTGTTACAGTGAGGGGTGTGGGGTATATCAGTGTTACAGTGAGGGGTGAGGGGTATATCAGTGTTACAGTGAGGGGTGTGGGGTATATCAGTGTTACAGTGAGGAGTGAGGGGTATATCAGTGTTACAGTGAGGGGTGTGGGATATATCAGTGTTAGAATGAGGGGTGTGGGGTATATCAGTGTTACAGTGAGGGGTCTGTGGTATATCAGTATTACATTGATTGGTGTGGGGTATATCAGTGTTAGTGTGGGGTATATCAGTGTTACAGTGAGGGGTGTGGGGTATATCAGTGTTACAGTTAGGGGTGTGGGGTATATTAGTGTTACAGTGAGGGGTGTGGGGTATATCAGTGTTATAGTAAGTGGTGTGGGGTATATCAGTGTTATAGTGAGGGGTGTGGGGTATATCAGTGTTACAGTGAGGGGTGACGGGTATATCAGTGTTACAGTGAGGGGTGTGGGGTATATCAGTGTTACAGTGAGGGGTGTGGGGTATATCAGTGTTGCAATGAGTGGTGTGCGGTATATCAGTGTTACAGTGAGGGGTGTGGGGTATATCAGTGTTACAGTGAGGCGTGTGGAGTCTATCAGTGTGTTACAGTGAGGGGTGTGGGGTATTTCAGTGTTACAGTGAGGGGTGTGAGGTATATCAGTGTTACAGTCAGAGGTGTGGGGTATATCAGTGTTACAGTGAGGCGTGTGGAGTCTATCAGTGTTACAGTGAGGGGTGTGGGGTATATCAGTGTTACAGTGAGGGGTGTGGGGTATATCAGTGTTATAGTGAGGCGTGTGGAGTCTATCAGTGTGTTACAGTGAGGGGTGTGGGGTATTTCAGTGTTACAGTGAGGGGTGTGAGGTATATCAGTGTTACAGTCAGAGGTGTGGGGTATATCAGTGTTACAGTGAGGCGTGTGGGGTATATCAGTGTTGCAATGAGTGGTGTGCGGTATATCAGTGTTACAGTGAGGGGTGTGGGGTATATCAGTGTTACAGTGAGGTGTGTGGGGTATATCAGTGTTACAGTGAGGCGTGTGGAGTCTATCAGTGTGTTACAGTGAGGGGTGTGGGGTATATCAGTGTTACAGTGAGGGGTGTGGGGTATATCAGTGTTACAGTGAGGCGTGTGGAGTCTATCAGTGTGTTACAGTGAGGGGTGTGGGGTATATCAGTGTGTTACAGTGAGGGGTGTGGGGTATTTCAGTGTTACAGTGAGGGGTGTGGGGTATATCAGTGTTGCAATGAGTGGTGTGCGGTATATCAGTGTTACAGTGAGGGGTGTGGGGTATATCAGTGTTACAGTGAGGGGTGTGGGGTATATCAGTGTGTTACAGTGAGGGGTGTGGGGTATTTCAGTGTTACAGTGAGGGGTGTGGGGTATATCAGTGTTGCAATGAGTGGTGTGCGGTATATCAGTGTTACAGTGAGGGGTGTGGGGTATATCAGTGTTACAGTGAGGGGTGTGGGGTATATCAGTGTTACAGTGAGGGGTGTGGGGTATATCAGTGTTGCAATGAGTGGTGTGCGGTATATCAGTGTTACAGTGAGGGGTGTGGGGTATATCAGTGTTACAGTGAGTGGTGTGGGGTATATCAGTGTTACAGTCAGAGGTGTGGGGTATATCAGTGTTACAGTGAGGCGTGTGGAGTCTATCAGTGTGTTACAGTGAGGGGTGTGGGGTATATCAGTGTTACAGTCAGAGGTGTGGGGTATATCAGTGTTACAGTGAGGCGTGTGGAGTCTATCAGTGTGTTACAGTGAGGGGTGTGGGGTATATCAGTGTTACAGTGAGGGGTGTGGGGTATATCAGTGTTATAGTGAGGCGTGTAGGGTATATCAGTGTTACAGTGAGGGGTGTGGGGTTTCTCAGTGTTAGAGTGAGGCGTGTGGGGTATATGAGTGTTACAGTCAGGGGTGTGGGGTATATCAGTGTTACAGTGAGGGGTGTGGGGTATATCAGTGTTACAGTGAGGGGTGAGGGGTCTATCAGTGTTACAGTGAGGCGTGTGGGGTATATCAGTGTTACAGTGAGGGGTGTGGGGTATGTCAGTGTTACAGTGAGGTGTGTGGGGTAAATCAGTGTTTCAGTGAGGCGTGTGGGGTATATCAGTGTTACAGTGAGGGGTGTGGGGTTTATCAGTATTACAGTGAGGGGTGTGGGGTATATCAGTGTTACAGTGAGGTGTGTGGGGTATATCAATGTTTCAGTGAGGGGTGTGGGGTATATCAGTGTTACAGTGAGGGGTGTGGGGTGTATCAGTGTTACAGTGAGGGGTGTGGGGTATATCAGTGTTACAGTGAGGAGTGTGGGGTATATCAGTGTTACAGTGAGGGTGTGGGGTATATCAGTGTTACAGTGAGTGGTGTGGGGTATATCAGTGTGTTACAGTGAGGGATGTGGGGTATATCAGTGTTACAGTGAGGGGTGTGGGGTGTATCCGAGTTACAGTGAGGGGTGTGGAGCATATCAGTGTTACAGTGAGAGGTGAGGGGTATATCAGTGTTACAGTGAGGGGTGTGGGGTATATCACTGTTACAGTGAGGGGTGAGGGGTATATCAGTGTTACAGTGAGGGTTGTGGGGTATATCAGTGTTACAGTGAGGGTTGTGGGGTATATCAGTGTTACAGTGAGGGGTGAGGGGTATATCAGTGTTACAGTGAGGGGTGTGGGGTATATCAGTGTTATAGTGAGGGGTGTGGGGTATATCAGTGTTTCAGTGAGGGGTGTGGGGTATATCAGTGTTACAGTGAGGGGTGTGGGGTATATCAGTGTTACAGTGAGGTGTGTTGGGTATATCAGTGTTACAGTGAGGGGTGTGGGGTATATCAGTGATACAGTGAGGGGTGTGGGGTTTCTCAGTGTTAGAGTGAGGCGTGTGGGGTATATCAGTGTTACAGTCAGGGGTGTGGGGTATATCACTGTTGCAATGAGTGGTGTGCGGTATATCAGTGTCACAGTGAGGGGTGTGGCGTATATCAGTGTTACAGTGAGGGGTGTGAGGTATATCAGTGTTACAGTGAGGGGTGTGGGGTATATCAGTGTTATATTGATTGGTGTGGGGTATATCAGTGTTAGTGAGGGGTTGTGGGGTACATCAGTGTTACAGTGAGGGGTGTGGGGTATATCAGTGTTACAGAGAGGGGTGTGGGGTATATCAGTGTTACAGTGAGGGGTGTGGGGTATATATCGGTGTTACAGTGAGGTGTGTGGGGTATATCAGTGTTACAGTGAGGGGTGTGGGGTATATCAATGTTACAGTGAGGGGTGTGGGGTACATCAGTGTTACAGTGAGGGGTGTGGGGTATATCAGTGTTACAGTGAGGGGTGTGGGGTATATCAGTGTTCGTGAGTGGTGTGGGGTATATCAGTGTTACACTGAGTGGTGTGGGGTATATCAGTGTTTCAGTGAGGGGTGTGGGGAATATCAGTGTTAGAGTGAGGGGTGTGGAGTCTATCAGTGTGTTACAGTGATGGTGTGGGGAATATCAGTGTTACAGTGAGGCGTGTGGAGTCTATCAGTGTTACAGTGAGGGGTGTGGGGTATATCAGTGTTAGAGTGAGGCGTGTGGGGTATATCAGTGTTACAGTCAGGGGTGTGGGGTATATCAGTGTTACAGTGAGGGGTGTGGGGTTTATCAGTATTACAGTGAGGGGTGTGGGGTATATCAGTGTTACAGTGAGGTGTGTGGGGTATATCAATGTTACAGTGAGGGGTGTGGGGTATATCAGTGTTACAGTGAGGTGTATGGGGTAAATCAGTGTTTCAGTGAGGGGTGTGGGGTATATCAGTGTTACAGTGAGTGGTGTGGGGTATATCAGTGTGTTACAGTGAGGGATGTGGGGTATATCAGTGTTACAGTGAGAGGTGAGGGGTATATCAGTGTTACAGTGAGGGGTGTGGGGTATATCACTGTTACAGTGAGGGGTGAGGGGTATATCAGTGTTACAGTGAGGGGTGTGGGGTAAAACAGTGTTACAGTGAGGGGTGAGGGGTATATCAGTGTTACAGTGAGGGTTGTGGAGTATATCAGTGTTACAGTGAGGGGTGTGGGGTATATCGGTGTTAGAATGAGGGGTGTGGGGTATATCAGTGTTACAGTGAAGGGTCTGTGGTATATCAGTATTACATTGATTGGTGTGGGGTATATCAGTGTTAGTGTGAGGGGTGTGGGGTACATCAGTGTTACAGTGAGGTGTGTGGGGTATATCAGTGTCACAGTGAGGGGTGTGGCGTATATCAGTGTTACAGTGAGGGGTGTGAGGTATATCAGTGTTACAGTGAGGGGTGTGGGGTATATCAGTGTTATATTGATTGGTGTGGGGTATATCAGTGTTAGTGAGGGGTGTGGGGTACATCAGTGTTACAGTTAGGGGTGTGGGGTATATAAGTGTTACAGTGAGGGGTGTGCGGTATATCAGTGTTAGTGAGGGGTGTGGGGTATATCAGTGTTCGTGAGTGATGTGGGGTATATCAGTGTTACACTGAGTAATGTGGGCTATATCAGTGTTTCAGTGAGGGGTGTGGGGTATATCAGTGTTAGAGTGAGGGGTGTGGGGTATATCAGTGTTAGAGTGAGGGGTGTGGGGTATATCAGTGTTACAGTGAGGGGTGAGGGGTATATCAGTGTTACAGTGAGGGGTGTGGGGTATATCAGTGTTACAGTGAGGGGTGTGGGGTATATCAGTGTTACAGAGAGGGGTGTGGGGTATATCAGTGTTACCGTGAGGGGTGTGGGGAATATCAGTGTTACAGTGAGTGGTGTGGGGGATATCAGTGTTACAGTGAGGGGTGTGGGGTATATCAGTGTTACCGTGAGGGGTGTGGGGTATATCAGTGTTACAGTCAGGGGTGTGGGGTATATCAGTGTTACAGTGAGGGGTGTGGGGTGTATCAGTGTTACAGTGAGGGGTGTGGGGTATACCAGTGTTACAGTGAGGGGTGTGGGGTATATATCAGTGTTAGAGTGAGGGGTGTCGGGTATATCAGTGTTACAGTGAGGTGTGTGGGGTATATCAGTGTTACAGTGAGGGGTGTGGGGTATATCAGTGTTACAGTGAGGGGTGAGGGGTATATCAGTGTTACAGTGAGGGGTGAGGGGTATATCAGTGTTACAGTGAGGTGTGTGGGGTATATCAGTGTTACAGTGAGGGGTGTAGGATATATCAGTGTTACAGTGAGGGGTGTGGGGTATATCAGTGTTACAGTGAGGGGTGAGGGGTATATCAGTGTTACAGTGAGGGGTGTGGGGTATATCAGTGTTACAGTGAGAGGTGTGTGGGGTATATCAGTGTTACAGTGATGGGTGTGGAGTCTATCAGTGTGTTGCAGTGAGGGGTGTGAGGTATATCAGTGTTACAGTGAGGTGTGTGCGGTATATCAGTGTTTCAGTGAGGGGTGTGGGGTATATCAGTGTTACAGTGAGGGGTGTGGGGTAATTCAGTGTTTCAGTGAGGGGTGTGGGGTATATCAGTGTTACAGTGAGGGATGTGGGGTATATCAGTGTTACAGTGATGGGTGTGGAGTCTATCAGTGTGTTGCAGTGAGGGGTGTGGGGTATATCAGTGTTACAGTGAGGGGTGTGGGGTATATCAGTGTTACAGTGAGGGGTGTGAGGTATATCAGTGTTACAGTGAGGTGTGTGGGGTATATCAGTGTTACAGTGAGGGGTGTGGGGTATATCAGTGTTACAGTGAGGGGTGTGAGGTATATCAGTGTTACAGTGAGGTGTGTGGGGTATATCAGTGTTACAGTGAGGGGTGTGAGGTATATCAGTGTTACAGTGAGGTGTGTGGAGTATATCAGTGTTGCAATGAGTGGTGTGCGGTATATCAGTGTTACAGTGAGGGGTGTGGGGTATATCAGAATATCAGTGAGGTGTGTGGGGTATATCAGTGTTACAGTGAGGGGTGTGGGGGAAATCAGTGTTACAGTTAGGGGTGAGGGGTATATCAGTGTTACAGTGAGGGGTGTGGGGTATATCGGTGTTAGAATGAGGGGTGTGGGGTATATCAGTGTTACAGTGAGGGGTCTGTGGTCTTTCAGTATTACATTGATTGGTGTGGGGTATATCAGTGTTAGTGTGGGGTATATCAGTGTTACAGTGAGGGGTGTGGGGTATATCAGTGTTACAGTTAGGGTGTGGGGTATATATCGGTGTTACAGTGAGGGGTGTGGGGTATATCAATGTTACAGTGAGGGGTGTGGGGTACCTCAGTGTTACAGTGAGGGGTGTGGGGTATATCAGTGTTACAGTGAGGGGTGTGGGGTATATCAGTGTTAGAGTAAGGGGTGTGGAGTCTATCAGTGTGTTACAGTGATGGTGTGCGGTATATCAGTGTTATAGTGAGGGGTGTGAGGTATATCAGAATTACAGTGAGGGGTGTGGGGTATATCAGTGTTTCAGTGAGGGGTGTGGTGTGTATCAGTGTTACAGTGATGGTGTGGGGTATATCAGTGTTACAATGAGGGATGTGGCGTATATCAGTGTTACATTGAGGGGTGTGGTGTATATTAGTGTTACCGTGAGGGGTGTGGGTTGTATCAGTGTTACAGAGTGGGGTGTGGGGTATATCAGTGTTACAGTGAGGGGTGTGGGGTATATCAGTGTCACCGTGAGGGGTGTGGGGTATATCAGTGTTACAGTGAGGTGTGTGGGGTATATCAATGTTACAGTGAGGGGTGCGGGGTATATATCGGTGTTGCAGTGAGGTGTGTGGGGTACATCAGTGTTACAGCGAGGGGTGTGGTGTATATCAATGTTACAGTGAGGGGTGTGGGGTACATCAGTGTTACAGTGAGGGTGTGGGGTATATCAGTGTTACAGTGATGGGTGTGGAGTCTATCAGTGTGTTACAGTGAGGAGTGTGAGGTATATCAGTGTTACAGTGAGGTGTGTGGGGTATATCAGTGTTACAGTGAGGGGTGTGGGGTATATCGGTGTTAGAATGAGGGGTGTGGGCTATATCAGTGTTACATTGAGGGGCGTGGGGTATATTGGTGTTACCGTGAGGGGTGTGGGGCATATCAGTGTTACAGTGAGGCGTGTGGGGTATATCAGTGTTACAGTGAGGGGTGTGGGATATATCAGTGTTACAGTGAGGGGTGTGGGGCATATCAGTGTGTTACAGTGAGGGGTGTGGGGTATATCAGTGTTACAGTCACAGGTGTGGGGTATATCAGTGTTGCAGTGAGGCGTGTGGAGTCTATCAGTGTTACAGTGAGGCGTGTGGGGTATTTCAGTGTTACAGTGAGGGGTGTGGGGTATATCATTGTTACAGTGAGGGGTGTGGGGTATATTAGTGTTACAGTGAGGGGTGTGAGGTATATCAGTGTTTCAGTGAGGGGTGTGGGGTATATCAGTGTTACAGTGAGGGATGTGGGGTATATCAGTGTTACAGTGATGGATGTGGAGTCTATCAGTGTGTTGCAGTGAGGGGTGTGAGGTATATCAGTGTTACAGTGAGGGGTGTGGGGTATATCAGTGTTACAGTGAGGGGTGTGAGGTATATCAGTGTTACAGTGAGGTGTGTGGAGTATATCAGTGTTACAGTGAGGGGTGTGAGGTATATCAGTGTTACAGTGAGGTGTGTGGAGTATATCAGTGTTGCAATGAGTGGTGTGCGGTATATCAGTGTTACAGTGAGGGGTGTGGGGTATATCAGAATTTCAGTGAGGTGTGTGGGGTATATAAGTGTTACAGTGAGTGGTGTGGGGTATATCAGTGTTATAGTGAGGGGTGTGGGGTATATCAGTGTTACAGTGAGGGGTGTGGGGTATATTAGTGTTACAGTGAGGGGTGTGGGGTATATCAGTGTTACAGTGAGGGGTGTGGGGTGTATCCGTGTTACAGTGAGGGGTGTGGAGTATATCAGTGTTACAGTGAGTAGTGTGGGGTGTATCAGTGTTGCAGTGAGGGGTGTGGGGTATATCAGTGTTACAGTGAGGGGTGTGGGGTATATCAGTGTTACAGTGAGGGGTGAGGGGTATATCAGTGTTACAGTGAGGGGTGTGGGGTATATCAGTGTTACAGTGAGGGGTGTGGGGTATATAAGTGTTACAGTGAGGGGTGAGGGGTATATCAGTGTTACAGTGAGGGGTGAGGGGTATATCGGTGTTAGAATGAGGGGTGTGGGGTATATCGGTGTTAGAATGAGGGGTGTGGGGTATATCAGTGTTACAGTGAGGGGTCTGTGGTATATCAGTATTACATTGATTGGTGTGGGGTATATCAGTGTTAGTGTGGGGTATATCAGTGTTACAGTGAGGGGTGTGGGGTATATCAGTGTTACAGTTAGGGATGTGGGGTATATCAGTGTTACAGTGAGGGGTGTGAGGTATATCAGTGTTACAGTGAGGGGTGTGGGGTATATCAGTGTTATATTGATTGGTGTGGGGTATATCAGTGTTAGTGAGGGGTTGTGGGGTACATCAGTGTTACAGTGAGGGGTGTGGGGTATATCAGTGTTACAGTGAGGGGTGTGGGGTACATCAGTGTTACAGTGAGGGGTGAGGGGTATATCAGTGTTACAGTGAGGCGTGTGGGGTATATCAGTGTTACAGTGAGGGGTGTGTGGTATATCAGTGTTACAGTGCGGGGTGTCGGGTATATCAGTGTTACAGTGAGGGGTGTGGGGTATATCAATGTTACAGTGAGGGTTGTGGGGTATATCAGTGTTTCAGTGAGGGGTGTGGTGTGTATCAGTGTTACAGTGATGGTGTGGGATATATCAGTGTTACAGTGAGGGTGTGGGATATATCAGTGTTACAGTGAGGGTGAGGGGTATATCAGTGTTACAATGAGGGATGTGGCGTATATCAGTGTTACATTGAGGGGTGTGGGGTATATTGGTGTTACCGTGAGGGGTGTGGGTTATATCAGTGTTACAGTGAGGGGTGTGGGGTATATTAGTGTTACAGTGAGGGGTGTGGGGTATATCAGTGTTACCGTGAGGGGTGTGGGGTATATCAGTGTTACAGTGAGGGGTGTGGGGAATATCAGTGTTACAGTGAGGGGTGTGGGGTATATCAGTGTTACCGTGAGGGGTGTGGGGTATATCAGTGTTGCAGTGAGGGGTGTGGGGTATATCAGTGTTACAGTGAGGGGTGTGGGGTATATCAGTGTTACAGTCAGAGGTGTGGGGTATATCAGTGTTACAGTGAGGCGTGTGGAGTCTATCAGTGTTACAGTGAGGGGTGTGGGGTATATCAGTGTTACAGTGTGGGGTGTGGGGTATATCAGTGTTATAGTGAGGGGTGTGGGGTATATCAGTGTTTCAGTGAGGGGTGGGGGGTATATCAGTGTTACAGTGAGGGGTGTGGGGTATATCAGTGTTACAGTGAGGTGTGTTGGGTATTTCAGTGTTACAGTGAGGGGTGTGGGGTATATCAGTGTTACAGTGAGGGGTGTGGGGTTTCTTAGTGTTAGAGTGAGGCGTGTGGGGTATATCAGTGTTACAGTCAGGGGTGTGGGGTATATCAGTGTTACAGTGAGGGGTGTGGGGTATTTCAGTGTTACAGTGAAGGGTGTGGGGTATATCAGTGTTACAGTGAGGGCTGTGGGGTATATCAGTGTTGCAATGAGTGATGTGCGGTATATCAGTGTCACAGTGAGGGGTGTGGCGTATATCAGTGTTACAGTGAGGGGTGTGGGGAATATCAGTGTTACAGTGAGGGGTGTGGGTTATATCAGTGTTATATTGATTGGTGTGGGGTATATCAGTGTTAGTGAGGGGTTGTGGGGTACATCAGTGTTACAGTGAGGGGTGTGGGGTATATCAGTGTTACAGTGAGGGGTGTGGGATACATCAGTGTTACAGTGCGGGGTGTCGGGTATATCAGTGTTGCAGTGATGGTTGTGGGGTATATCAGTGTTCGTGAGGTGTGTGGGGTATATCAATGTTACAGTGAGGGGTGTGGGGTATATCAGTGTTACAGTGAGGGGTATGGGGTATATAAGTGTTACAGTGAGGGGTGTGGGGTATATCAGTGTTACAGTGAGGGGTGTGGGGTATATAAGTGTTACAGTGAGTGGTGTGGGGTATATCAGTGTGTTACAGTGAGGGATGTGGGGTATATCAGTGTTACAGTGATGGGTGTGGAGTCTATCAGTGTGTTGCAATGAGTGGTGTGCGGTATATCAGTGTTACAGTGAGGTGTGTGGGGTATATCAGTGTTACAGTGAGAGGTGAGGGGTATATCAGTGTTACAGTGAGGGGTGTGGGGTATATCAGTGTTACAGTGAGGTGTGTGGAGTATACCAGTGTTGCAATGAGTGGTGTGCGGTATATCAGTGTTACAGTGAGGGGTGTGGGGTATATCAGAATATCAGTGAGGTGTGTGGGGTATATAAGTGTTACAGTGAGTGGTGTGGGGTATATCAGTGTTACAGTGAGGGGTGTGGGGTGTATCCGTGTTACAGTGAGGGGTGTGGAGTATATCAGTGTTACAGTGAGTAGTGTGGGGTGTATCAGTGTTGCAGTGAGGGGTGTGGGGTATATCAGTGTTACAGTGAGGGGTGAGGGGTATATCAGTGTTACAGTGAGGGGTGTGGGGTATATCAGTGTTACAGTGAGGGGTGTGGGGTATATCAGTGTTACAGTGAGGGGTGAGGGGTATATCAGTGTTACAGTGAGGGGTGTGGGGTATATCGGTGTTAGAATGAGGGGTGTGGGGTATATCAGTGTTACAGTGAGGGGTCTGTGGTCTTTCAGTATTACATTGATTGGTGTGGGGTATATCAGTGTTAGTGTGGGGTATATCAGTGTTACAGTGAGGGGTGTGGGGTATATCAGTGTTACAGTTAGGGGTGTGGGGTATATCAGTGTTACAATGAGGGATGTGGCGTATATCAGTGTTACATTGAGGGGTGTGGGGTATATTGGTGTTACCGTGAGGGGTGTGGGTTATATCAGTGTTACAGTGAGGGGTGTGGGGTATATTAGTGTTACAGTGAGGGGTGTGGGGTATATCAGTGTTACAGTGAGGGGTGTGGGGTATATCAGTGTTACAGTGAGGTGTGTGGGGTTTCTCAGTGTTACAGTGAGGGGTGTGGGGTATATCAGTGTTACAGTGAGGGGTGTGGGGTATAACAGTGTTGCAATGAGTGGTGTGCGGTATATCAGTGTCACAGTGAGGGGTGTGGGGTATATCGGTGTTACAGTGAGGTGTGTGGGGTATATCAGTGTTACAGTGAGGGGTGTGGGGTATATCAATGTTACAGTGAGGGGTGTGGGGTACATCAGTGTTACAGTGAGGGGTGTGGGGTATATCAGTGTTACAGTGAGGGGTGTGGGGTATATCAGTGTTCATGAGTGGTGTGGGGTATATCAGTGTTACACTGAGTGGTGTGGGGTATATCAGTGTTTCAGTGAGGGGTGTGGGGTATATCAGTGTTAGAGTGAGGGGTGTGGAGTCTATCAGTGTGTTACAGTGATGGTGTGGGGAATATCAGTGTTACAGTGAGGCGTGTGGAGTCTATCAGTGTTACAGTGAGGGGTGTGGGGTTTCTCAGTGTTAGAGTGAGGCGTGTGGGGTATATCAGTGTTACAGTCAGGGGTGTGGGGTATATCAGTGTTACAGTGAGGGGTGTGGGGTATATCAGTGTTACAGTGAGGGGTGAGGGGTCTATCAGTGTTACAGTGAGGCGTGTGGGGTATATCAGTGTTACAGTGAGGGGTGTGGGGTATGTCAGTGTTACAGTGAGGTGTGTGGGGTAAATCAGTGTTTCAGTGAGGCGTGTGGGGTATATCAGTGTTACAGTGAGGGGTGTGGGGTTTATCAGTATTACAGTGAGGGGTGTGGGGTATATCAGTGTTACAGTGAGGTGTGTGGGGTATATCAATGTTTCAGTGAGGGGTGTGGGGTATATCAGTGTTACAGTGAGGGGTGTGGGGTGTATCAGTGTTACAGTGAGGGGTGTGGGGTATATCAGTGTTACAGTGAGGAGTGTGGGGTATATCAGTGTTACAGTGAGGGTGTGGGGTATATCAGTGTTACAGTGAGTGGT
This sequence comes from Pristiophorus japonicus, assembly GCF_044704955.1. Lineage (NCBI taxonomy): Eukaryota > Metazoa > Chordata > Chondrichthyes > Pristiophoridae > Pristiophorus > Pristiophorus japonicus. The sequence goes on from NW_027254758.1 coordinate 70,238, forward strand.
GTGGGGTATATCAGTGTGTTACAGTGAGGGATGTGGGGTATATCAGTGTTACAGTGAGGGGTGTGGGGTGTATCCGTGTTACAGTGAGGGGTGTGGAGCATATCAGTGTTACAGTGAGAGGTGAGGGGTATATCAGTGTTACAGTGAGGGGTGTGGGGTATATCACTGTTACAGTGAGGGGTGAGGGGTATATCAGTGTTACAGTGAGGGGTGTGGGGTATATCAGTGTTACAGTGAGGGTTGTGGGGTATATCAGTGTTACAGTGAGGGGTGAGGGGTATATCAGTGTTACAGTGAGGGGTGTGGGGTATATCAGTGTTATAGTGAGGGGTGTGGGGTATATCAGTGTTTCAGTGAGGGGTGTGGGGTATATCAGTGTTACAGTGAGGGGTGTGGGGTATATCAGTGTTACAGTGAGGTGTGTTGGGTATATCAGTGTTACAGTGAGGGGTGTGGGGTATATCAGTGTTACAGTGAGGGGTGTGGGGTTTCTCAGTGTTAGAGTGAGGCGTGTGGGGTATATCAGTGTTACAGTCAGGGGTGTGGGGTATATCAGTGTTACAGTGAGGGGTGTGGGGTATATCAGTGTCACAGTGAGGGGTGTGGCGTATATCAGTGTTACAGTGAGGGGTGTGAGGTATATCAGTGTTACAGTGTGGGATGTGGGATATATCAGTGTTATATTGATTGGTGTGGGGTATATCAGTGTTAGTGAGGGGTTGTGGGGTACATCAGTGTTACAGTGAGGGGTGTGGGGTATATCAGTGTTACAGAGAGGGGTGTGGGGTATATCAGTGTTACAGTGAGGGGTGTGGGGTATATATCGGTGTTACAGTGAGGTGTGTGGGGTATATCAGTGTTACACTGAGTGGTGTGGGGTATATCAGTGTTTCAGTGAGGGGTGTGGGGTATATCAGTGTTAGAGTGAGGGGTGTGGAGTCTATCAGTGTGTTACAGTGATGGTGTGGGGAATATCAGTGTTACAGTGAGGCGTGTGGAGTCTATCAGTGTTACAGTGAGGGGTGTGGGGTATATCAGTGTTACAGTGAGGGGTGTGGGGTATATCAGTGTTTCAGTGAGGGCTGTGGGGTTTCTCAGTGTTAGAGTGAGGCGTGTGGGGTATATCAGTGTTACAGTCAGGGGTGTGGGGTATATCAGTGTTACAGTGAGGGGTGTGGGGTATATCAGTGTTACAGTGAGGGGTGAGGGGTCTATCAGTGTTACAGTGAGGCGTGTGGGGTATATCAGTGTTACAGTGAGGGGTGTGGGGTATGTCAGTGTTACAGTGAGGTGTGTGGGGTAAATCAGTGTTTCAGTGAGGCGTGTGGGGTATATCAGTGTTACAGTGAGTGGTGTGGGGTTTATCAGTATTACAGTGAGGGGTGTGGGGTATATCAGTGTTGCAGTGAGGTGTGTGGGGTATATCAATGTTACAGTGAGGGGTGTGGGGTATATCAGTGTTACAGTGAGGTGTGTGGGGTAAATCAGTGTTTCAGTGAGGGGTGTGGGGTATATCAGTGTTACAGTGAGTGGTGTGGGGTATATCAGTGTGTTACAGTGAGGGATGTGGGGTATATCAGTGTTACAGTGAGAGGTGAGGGGTATATCAGTGTTGCAGTGAGGGGTGTGGGGTATATCACTGTTACAGTGAGGGGTGAGGGGTATATCAGTGTTACAGTGAGGGGTGTGGGGTAAAACAGTGTTACAGTGAGGGGTGTGGGGTATATCAGTGTTACAGTGAGGGGTGAGGGGTATATCAGTGTTACAGTGAGGGGTGTGGGGTATATCGGTGTTAGAATGAGGGGTGTGGGGTATATCAGTGTTACAGTGAAGGGTCTGTGGTATATCAGTATTACATTGATTGGTGTGGGGTATATCAGTGTTAGTGTGAGGGGTGTGGGGTACATCAGTGTTACAGTGAGGTGTGTGGGGTATATCAGTGTCACAGTGAGGGGTGTGGCGTATATCAGTGTTACAGTGAGGGGTGTGAGGTATATCAGTGTTACAGTGAGGGGTGTGGGGTATATCAGTGTTATATTGATTGGTGTGGGGTATATCAGTGTTAGTGAGGGGTGTGGGGTACATCAGTGTTACAGTTAGGGGTGTGGGGTATATAAGTGTTACAGTGAGGGGTGTGGGGTATATCAGTGTTACAGTGAGGGGTGTGGGGTATTTCAGTGTTACAGTGAGGGGTGTGGGGTATTTCAGTGTTACAGTGAGGGGTGTGGGGTACATCAGTGTTACAGTGAGGGGTGTGGGGTACATCATTGTTACAGTGAGGGGTGTGGGGTATATTAGTGTTGCAGTGAGGGGTGTGGGGTATATCAGTGTTACAGTGAGGTGTGTGGGGTATATCAATGTTACAGTGAGGGGTGTGTGGGATATATCAGTGTTACAGTGAGGGGTGTGGGGTAAATCAGTGTTTCAGTGAGGGGTGTGGGGTATATAAGTGTTACAGTGAGTGGTGTGGGGTATATCAGTGTGTTACAGTGAGGGGTGTGGGGTATATCAGTGTTACAGTGATGGGTGTGGAGTCTATCAGTGTGTTGCAATGAGTGGTGTGCGGTATATCAGTGTTACAGTGAGGTGTGTGGGGTATATCAGTGTTACAGTGAGGTGTGTGGGGTATATCAGTGTTACAGTGAGGGGTGTGGGGTATATCAGTGTTACAGTGAGGGGTGAGGGGTATATCAGTGTTACAGTGAGGGGTGTGGGGTATATCAGTGTTACAGTGAGGGGTGTGGGGTATATCAGTGTTACAGTGAGGGGTGTGAGGTATATCAGTGTTACAGTGAGGGGTGTGGGGTATACCAGTGTTACAGTGAGGGGTGAGGGGTATATCAGTGTTACAGTGAGGGGTGTGGGATATATCAGTGTTAGAATGAGGGGTGTGGGGTATATCAGTGTTACAGTGAGGGGTCTGTGGTATATCAGTATTACATTGATTGGTGTGGGGTATATCAGTGTTAGTGTGGGGTATATCAGTGTTACAGTGAGGGGTGTGGGGTATATCAGTGTTACAGTGAGGGGTGTGGCATTTTTCAGTGTTACAGTGAGGGGTGGGGGGTATATCAGTGTTACAGTGCGGTGTGTGGGGTATATCAGTGTCACAGTGAGGGGTGTGGCGTATATCAGTGTTACAGTGAGGGGTGTGAGGTATATCAGTGTTACAGTGAGGGGTGTGGGGTATATCAGTGTTATATTGATTGGTGTGGGGTATATCAGTGTTAGTGAGGGGTTGTTGGGTACATCAGTGTTACAGTGAGGGGTGTGGGGTATATCAGTGTTGCAGTGATGGGTGTGGGGTATATCAGTGTTAGTGAGGGGTGTGGGGTATATCAATGTTACAGTGAGGGGTGTGGGGTACATCAGTGTTACATTTAGGGGTGTGGGGTATATCAGTGTTACAGTGAGGGGTGTGGGGAAGATATCGGTGTTACAGTGAGGTGTGTGGGGTATATCAGTGTTACAGTGCGGGGTGTGGGGTATATATCGGTGTTACAGTGAGGGGTGTGGGGTATATATCAGTGTTACAGTGAGGAGTGTGGGGTATATCAATGTTGCAGTGAGGGGTGTGGGGTACATCAGTGTTACAGTGATGGTGTGGGGTATATCAGTGTTACAGTGAGGGGTGTGAGGTATATCAGAATTACAGTGAGGGGTGTGGGGTATATCAGTGTTTCAGTGAGGGGTGTGGTGTGCATCAGTGTTACAGTGAGGGGTATGGGATATATTGGTGTTACCGTGAGGGGTGTGGGGTATATCAGTGTTACAGTGAGGGGTGTGGGGTAAATCAGTGTTACAGTGAGGGGTGTGGGGTATATCAGTGTTACCGTGAGGGGTGTGGGGTATATCAGTGTTACAGTGAGGGGTGTGGGGAATATCAGTGTTGCAGTGAGGGGTGTGGGGTATATCAGTGTTACAGTGAGGGGTGTGGGGTATATCAGTGTTACAGTGAGGGGTGTGGGGTATATCAGTGTTATAGTGAGGGGTGTGGGGTATATCAGTGCTTCAGTGAGGGGTGTGGGGTTTCTCAGTGTTGGAGTGAGGGGTGTCGGGTATATCAGTGTTACAGTCAGGGGTGTGGGGTATATCAGTGTTCATGAGTGGTGTGGGGTATATCAGTGTTACACTGAGTGGTGTGGGGTATATCAGTGTTTCAGTGAGGGGTGTGGGGTATATCAGTGTTAGAGTGAGGGGTGTGGAGTCTATCAGTGTGTTACAGTGATGGTGTGGGGAATATCAGTGTTACAGTGAGGCGTGTGGAGTCTATCAGTGTTACAGTGAGGGGTGTGGGGTTTCTCAGTGTTAGAGTGAGGCGTGTGGGGTATATCAGTGTTACAGTCAGGGGTGTGGGGTATATCAGTGTTACAGTGAGGGGTGTGGGGTATATCAGTGTTACAGTGAGGGGTGAGGGGTCTATCAGTGTTACAGTGAGGCGTGTGGGGTATATCAGTGTTACAGTGAGGGGTGTGGGGTATGTCAGTGTTACAGTGAGGTGTGTGGGGTAAATCAGTGTTTCAGTGAGGCGTGTGGGGTATATCAGTGTTACAGTGAGGGGTGTGGGGTTTATCAGTATTACAGTGAGGGGTGTGGGGTATATCAGTGTTACAGTGAGGTGTGTGGGGTATATCAATGTTTCAGTGAGGGGTGTGGGGTATATCAGTGTTACAGTGAGGGGTGTGGGGTGTATCAGTGTTACAGTGAGGGGTGTGGGGTATATCAGTGTTACAGTGAGGAGTGTGGGGTATATCAGTGTTACAGTGAGGGTGTGGGGTATATCAGTGTTACAGTGAGTGGTGTGGGGTATATCAGTGTGTTACAGTGAGGGATGTGGGGTATATCAGTGTTACAGTGAGGGGTGTGGGGTGTATCCGTGTTACAGTGAGGGGTGTGGAGCATATCAGTGTTACAGTGAGAGGTGAGGGGTATATCAGTGTTACAGTGAGGGGTGTGGGGTATATCACTGTTACAGTGAGGGGTGAGGGGTATATCAGTGTTACAGTGAGGGGTGTGGGGTATATCAGTGTTACAGTGAGGGTTGTGGGGTATATCAGTGTTACAGTGAGGGGTGAGGGGTATATCAGTGTTACAGTGAGGGGTGTGGGGTATATCAGTGTTATAGTGAGGGGTGTGGGGTATATCAGTGTTTCAGTGAGGGGTGTGGGGTATATCAGTGTTACAGTGAGGGGTGTGGGGTATATCAGTGTTACAGTGAGGTGTGTTGGGTATATCAGTGTTACAGTGAGGGGTGTGGGGTATATCAGTGTTACAGTGAGGGGTGTGGGGTTTCTCAGTGTTAGAGTGAGGCGTGTGGGGTATATCAGTGTTACAGTCAGGGGTGTGGGGTATATCAGTGTTACAGTGAGGGGTGTGGGGTATATCAGTGTCACAGTGAGGGGTGTGGCGTATATCAGTGTTACAGTGAGGGGTGTGAGGTATATCAGTGTTACAGTGTGGGATGTGGGATATATCAGTGTTATATTGATTGGTGTGGGGTATATCAGTGTTAGTGAGGGGTTGTGGGGTACATCAGTGTTACAGTGAGGGGTGTGGGGTATATCAGTGTTACAGAGAGGGGTGTGGGGTATATCAGTGTTACAGTGAGGGGTGTGGGGTATATATCGGTGTTACAGTGAGGTGTGTGGGGTATATCAGTGTTACACTGAGTGGTGTGGGGTATATCAGTGTTTCAGTGAGGGGTGTGGGGTATATCAGTGTTAGAGTGAGGGGTGTGGAGTCTATCAGTGTGTTACAGTGATGGTGTGGGGAATATCAGTGTTACAGTGAGGCGTGTGGAGTCTATCAGTGTTACAGTGAGGGGTGTGGGGTATATCAGTGTTACAGTGAGGGGTGTGGGGTATATCAGTGTTTCAGTGAGGGCTGTGGGGTTTCTCAGTGTTAGAGTGAGGCGTGTGGGGTATATCAGTGTTACAGTCAGGGGTGTGGGGTATATCAGTGTTACAGTGAGGGGTGTGGGGTATATCAGTGTTACAGTGAGGGGTGAGGGGTCTATCAGTGTTACAGTGAGGCGTGTGGGGTATATCAGTGTTACAGTGAGGGGTGTGGGGTATGTCAGTGTTACAGTGAGGTGTGTGGGGTAAATCAGTGTTTCAGTGAGGCGTGTGGGGTATATCAGTGTTACAGTGAGTGGTGTGGGGTTTATCAGTATTACAGTGAGGGGTGTGGGGTATATCAGTGTTGCAGTGAGGTGTGTGGGGTATATCAATGTTACAGTGAGGGGTGTGGGGTATATCAGTGTTACAGTGAGGTGTGTGGGGTAAATCAGTGTTTCAGTGAGGGGTGTGGGGTATATCAGTGTTACAGTGAGTGGTGTGGGGTATATCAGTGTGTTACAGTGAGGGATGTGGGGTATATCAGTGTTACAGTGAGAGGTGAGGGGTATATCAGTGTTGCAGTGAGGGGTGTGGGGTATATCACTGTTACAGTGAGGGGTGAGGGGTATATCAGTGTTACAGTGAGGGGTGTGGGGTAAAACAGTGTTACAGTGAGGGGTGTGGGGTATATCAGTGTTACAGTGAGGGGTGAGGGGTATATCAGTGTTACAGTGAGGGGTGTGGGGTATATCGGTGTTAGAATGAGGGGTGTGGGGTATATCAGTGTTACAGTGAAGGGTCTGTGGTATATCAGTATTACATTGATTGGTGTGGGGTATATCAGTGTTAGTGTGAGGGGTGTGGGGTACATCAGTGTTACAGTGAGGTGTGTGGGGTATATCAGTGTCACAGTGAGGGGTGTGGCGTATATCAGTGTTACAGTGAGGGGTGTGAGGTATATCAGTGTTACAGTGAGGGGTGTGGGGTATATCAGTGTTATATTGATTGGTGTGGGGTATATCAGTGTTAGTGAGGGGTGTGGGGTACATCAGTGTTACAGTTAGGGGTGTGGGGTATATAAGTGTTACAGTGAGGGGTGTGGGGTATATCAGTGTTACAGTGAGGGGTGTGGGGTATTTCAGTGTTACAGTGAGGGGTGTGGGGTATTTCAGTGTTACAGTGAGGGGTGTGGGGTACATCAGTGTTACAGTGAGGGGTGTGGGGTACATCATTGTTACAGTGAGGGGTGTGGGGTATATTAGTGTTGCAGTGAGGGGTGTGGGGTATATCAGTGTTACAGTGAGGTGTGTGGGGTATATCAATGTTACAGTGAGGGGTGTGTGGGATATATCAGTGTTACAGTGAGGGGTGTGGGGTAAATCAGTGTTTCAGTGAGGGGTGTGGGGTATATAAGTGTTACAGTGAGTGGTGTGGGGTATATCAGTGTGTTACAGTGAGGGGTGTGGGGTATATCAGTGTTACAGTGATGGGTGTGGAGTCTATCAGTGTGTTGCAATGAGTGGTGTGCGGTATATCAGTGTTACAGTGAGGTGTGTGGGGTATATCAGTGTTACAGTGAGGTGTGTGGGGTATATCAGTGTTACAGTGAGGGGTGTGGGGTATATCAGTGTTACAGTGAGGGGTGAGGGGTATATCAGTGTTACAGTGAGGGGTGTGGGGTATATCAGTGTTACAGTGAGGGGTGTGGGGTATATCAGTGTTACAGTGAGGGGTGTGAGGTATATCAGTGTTACAGTGAGGGGTGTGGGGTATACCAGTGTTACAGTGAGGGGTGAGGGGTATATCAGTGTTACAGTGAGGGGTGTGGGATATATCAGTGTTAGAATGAGGGGTGTGGGGTATATCAGTGTTACAGTGAGGGGTCTGTGGTATATCAGTATTACATTGATTGGTGTGGGGTATATCAGTGTTAGTGTGGGGTATATCAGTGTTACAGTGAGGGGTGTGGGGTATATCAGTGTTACAGTGAGGGGTGTGGCATTTTTCAGTGTTACAGTGAGGGGTGGGGGGTATATCAGTGTTACAGTGCGGTGTGTGGGGTATATCAGTGTCACAGTGAGGGGTGTGGCGTATATCAGTGTTACAGTGAGGGGTGTGAGGTATATCAGTGTTACAGTGAGGGGTGTGGGGTATATCAGTGTTATATTGATTGGTGTGGGGTATATCAGTGTTAGTGAGGGGTTGTTGGGTACATCAGTGTTACAGTGAGGGGTGTGGGGTATATCAGTGTTGCAGTGATGGGTGTGGGGTATATCAGTGTTAGTGAGGGGTGTGGGGTATATCAATGTTACAGTGAGGGGTGTGGGGTACATCAGTGTTACATTTAGGGGTGTGGGGTATATCAGTGTTACAGTGAGGGGTGTGGGGAAGATATCGGTGTTACAGTGAGGTGTGTGGGGTATATCAGTGTTACAGTGCGGGGTGTGGGGTATATATCGGTGTTACAGTGAGGGGTGTGGGGTATATATCAGTGTTACAGTGAGGAGTGTGGGGTATATCAATGTTGCAGTGAGGGGTGTGGGGTACATCAGTGTTACAGTGATGGTGTGGGGTATATCAGTGTTACAGTGAGGGGTGTGAGGTATATCAGAATTACAGTGAGGGGTGTGGGGTATATCAGTGTTTCAGTGAGGGGTGTGGTGTGCATCAGTGTTACAGTGAGGGGTATGGGATATATTGGTGTTACCGTGAGGGGTGTGGGGTATATCAGTGTTACAGTGAGGGGTGTGGGGTAAATCAGTGTTACAGTGAGGGGTGTGGGGTATATCAGTGTTACCGTGAGGGGTGTGGGGTATATCAGTGTTACAGTGAGGGGTGTGGGGAATATCAGTGTTGCAGTGAGGGGTGTGGGGTATATCAGTGTTACAGTGAGGGTTGTGGGGTATTTCAGTGTTACAGTGAGGGGTGTGGGGTATATCAGTGTTACAGTGAGGGGTGTGGGGTATATCAGTGTTACCGTGAGGGGTGTGGGGTATATCAGTGTTACAGTGACGGGTGTGGGGTATATCAGTGTTACAGTGAGGTGTGTTGGGTATATCAGTGTTACAGTGAGGGGTGTGGGGTATATCAGTGTTACAGTCAGGGGTGTGGGGTATATCAGTGTTACCGTGAGGGGTGTGGGGTATATCAGTGTTACAGTGACGGGTGTGGGGTATATCAGTGTTACAGTGAGGTGTGTTGGGTACATCAGTGTTACAGAGAGGGGTGTGGGGTATATCAGTGTTACAGTGAGGGGTGTGGGGTATATATCGGTGTTACAGTGAGGTGTGTGGGGTATATCAGTGTTACACTGAGTGGTGTGGGGTATATCAGTGTTTCAGTGAGGGGTGTGGGGTATATCAGTGTTTCAGTGAGGGGTGTGGGGTATATCAGTGTTAGAGTGAGGGGTGTGGAGTCTATCAGTGTGTTACAGTGATGGTGTGGGGAATATCAGTGTTACAGTGAGGCGTGTGGAGTCTATCAGTGTTACAGTGAGGGGTGTGGGGTATATCAGTGTTACAGTGAGGGGTGTGGGGTATATCAGTGTTTCAGTGAGGGGTGTGGGGTTTCTCAGTGTTAGAGTGAGGCGTGTGGGGTATATCAGTGTTACAGTCAGGGGTGTGGGGTATATCAGTGTTACAGTGAGGGGTGTGGGGTATATCAGTGTTACAGTGAGGGGTGAGGGGTCTATCAGTGTTACAGTGAGGCGTGTGGGGTATATCAGTGTTACAGTGAGGGGTGTGGGGTATGTCAGTGTTACAGTGAGGTGTGTGGGGTAAATCAGTGTTTTAGTGAGGCGTGTGGGGTATATCAGTGTTACAGTGAGTGGTGTGGGGTTTATCAGTATTACAGTGAGGGGTGTGGGGTATATCAGTGTTGCAGTGAGGTGTGTGGGGTATATCAATGTTACAGTGAGGGGTGTGGGGTATATCAGTGTTACAGTGAGGTGTGTGGGGTATATCAATGTTACAGTGAGGGGTGTGGGGTATATCAGTGTTACAGTGAGGTGTGTGGGGTACATCAGTGTTTCAGTGAGGGGTGTGGGGTATATCAGTGTTACAGTGAGTGGTGTGGGGTATATCAGTGTGTTACAGTGAGGGATGTGGGGTATATCAGTGTTACAGTGAGAGGTGAGGGGTATATCAGTGTTGCAGTGAGGGGTGTGGGGTATATCACTGTTACAGTGAGGGGTGAGGGGTATATCAGTGTTACAGTGAGGGGTGTGGGGTAAAACAGTGTTACAGTGAGGGGTGTGGGGTATATCAGTGTTACAGTGAGGGGTGAGGGGTATATCAGTGTTACAGTGAGGGGTGTGGGGTATATCGGTGTTAGAATGAGGGGTGTGGGGTATATCAGTGTTACAGTGAAGGGTCTGTGGTATATCAGTATTACATTGATTGGTGTGGGGTATATCAGTGTTAGTGTGAGGGGTGTGGGGTACATCAGTGTTACAGTGAGGTGTGTGGGGTATATCAGTGTCACAGTGAGGGGTGTGGCGTATATCAGTGTTACAGTGAGGGGTGTGAGGTATATCAGTGTTACAGTGAGGGGTGTGGGGTATATCAGTGTTATATTGATTGGTGTGGGGTATATCAGTGTTAGTGAGGGGTGTGGGGTACATCAGTGTTACAGTTAGGGGTGTGGGGTATATAAGTGTTACAGTGAGGGGTGTGGGGTATATCAGTGTTACAGTGAGGGGTGTGGGGTATTTCAGTGTTACAGTGAGGGGTGTGGGGTATTTCAGTGTTGCAGTGAGGGGTGTGGGGTACATCAGTGTTACAGTGAGGGGTGTGGGGTACATCATTGTTACAGTGAGGGGTGTGGGGTATATTAGTGTTACAGTGAGGGGTGTGGGGTATATCAGTGTTACAGTGAGGTGTGTGGGGTATATCAGTGTTACAGTGAGGGGTGTGGGGTATATCAATGTTACAGTGAGGGGTGTGTGGGATATATCAGTGTTACAGTGAGGGGTGTGGGGTAAATCAGTGTTTCAGTGAGGGGTGTGGGGTATATAAGTGTTACAGTGAGTGGTGTGGGGTATATCAGTGTGTTACAGTGAGGGGTGTGGGGTATATCAGTGTTACAGTGATGGGTGTGGAGTCTATCAGTGTGTTGCAATGAGTGGTGTGCGGTATATCAGTGTTACAGTGAGGTGTGTGGGGTATATCAGTGTTACAGTGAGGTGTGTGGGGTATATCAGTGTTACAGTGAGGGGTGTGGGGTATATCAGTGTTACAGTGAGGGGTGAGGGGTATATCAGTGTTACAATGAGGGGTGTGGGGTATATCAGTGTTACAGTGAGGGGTGAGGGGTATATCAGTGTTACAGTGAGGGGTGTGGGATATATCAGTGTTAGAATGAGGGGTGTGGGGTATATCAGTGTTACAGTGAGGGGTCTGTGGTATATCAGTATTACATTGATTGGTGTGGGGTATATCAGTGTTAGTGTGGGGTATATCAGTGTTACAGTGAGGGGTGTGGGGTATATCAGTGTTACAGTGAGGGGTGTGGCATTTTTCAGTGTTACAGTGAGGGGTGGGGGGTATATCAGTGTTACAGTGCGGTGTGTGGGGTATATCAGTGTCACAGTGAGGGGTGTGGCTTTTATCAGTGTTACAGTGAGGGGTGTGAGGTATATCAGTGTTACAGTGAGGGGTGTGGGGTATATCAGTGTTATATTGATTGGTGTGGGGTATATCAGTGTTAGTGAGGGGTTGTGGGGTACATCAGTGTTACAGTGAGGGGTGTGGGGTATATCAGTGTTACAGTGAGGGGTGTGGGGTACATCAGTGTTACAGTGAGTGGTGTGGGGTATATCAGTGTTACAGTGAGGGGTGTGGGGTATATCAGTGTTACCGTGAGGGGTGTGGGGTATATCAGTGTTACAGTCAGGGGTGTGGGGTATATCAGTGTTACAGTGAGGGGTGTGGGGTGTATCAGTGTTACAGTGAGGGGTGTAGGGTATATCAGTGTTAGAGTGAGGGGTGTCGGGTATATCAGTGTTACAGTGAGGGGTGTGGCGTACATCATTGTTACAGTGAGGGGTGTGGGGTATATCAGTGTTACAGTGAGGGGTGTGGGGTATATCAGTGTTACAGTGAGGGGTGTGGGGTAAATCAGTGTTTCAGTGAGGGGTGTGGGGTATATCAGTGTTACAGTGAGGGGTGTGGGGTAATTCAGTGTTTCAGTGAGGGGTGTGGGGTATATCAGTGTTACAGTGAGGGATGTGGGGTATATCAGTGTTACAGTGATGGGTGTGGAGTCTATCAGTGTGTTGCAGTGAGGGGTGTGAGGTATATCAGTGTTGCAGTGAGGTGTGTGGGGTATATCAGTGTTACAGTGAGGCGTGTGGGGTATATCAGTGTTACAGTGAGGGGTGTGGGGTATATCAGTGTTACCGTGAGGGGTGTGGGGTAAATCAGTGTTTCAGTGAGGGGTGTGGGGTATATCAGTGTTACAGTGAGGGGTGTGGGGTAATTCAGTGTTTCAGTGAGGGGTGTGGGGTATATCAGTGTTACAGTGAGGGGTGTGGGGTATATCAGTGTTACAGTGAGGGGTGTGGGGTAAATCAGTGTTTCAGTGAGGGGTGTGGGGTATATCAGTGTTACAGTGAGGGGTGTGGGGTAATTCAGTGTTACAGTGAAGGGTCTGTGGTATATCAGTATTACATTGATTGGTGTGGGGTATATCAGTGTTAGTGTGAGGGGTGTGGGGTATATCAGTGTTACCGTGAGGGGTGTGGGGTATATCAGTGTTACAGTGAGGGGTGAGGGGTATATAAGTGTTACAGTGAGGGGTGAGGGGTATATCAGTGTTACAGTGAGGGGTGAGGGGTATATCGGTGTTAGAATGAGGGGTGTGGGGTATATCAGTGTTACAGTGAGGGGTCTGTGGTATATCAGTATTACATTGATTGGTGTGGGGTATATCAGTGTTACAGTGAGGGGTGTGGGGTATATCAGTGTTACAGTTAGGGGTGTGGGGTATATCAGTGTTACAGTGAGGGGTGTGAGGTATATCAGTGTTACAGTGAGGGGTGTGGGGTATATCAGTGTTACAGTGAGGGGTCTGTGGTATATCAGTATTACATTGATTGGTGTGGGGTATATCAGTGTTAGTGTGGGGTATATCAGTGTTACAGTGAGGGGTGTGGGGTATATCAGTGTTACAGTTAGGGGTGTGGGGTATATCAGTGTTACAGTGAGGGGTGTGAGGTATATCATTGTTACAGTGAGGGGTGTGGGGTATATCAGTGTTATATTGATTGGTGTGGGGTATATCAGTGTTAGTGAGGGGTTGTGGGGTACATCAGTGTTACAGTGAGGGGTGTGGGGTATATCAGTGTTACAGTGAGGGGTGTGGGGTACATCAGTGTTACAGTGAGTGGTGTGGGGTATATCAGTGTTACAGTGAGGGGTGTGGGGTATATCAGTGTTACCGTGAGGGGTGTGGGGTATATCAGTGTTACAGTGAGGGGTGTGGGGTAAATCAGTGTTTCAGTGAGGGGTGTGGGGTATATCAGTGTTACAGTGAGGGGTGTGGGGTAATTCAGTGTTTCGGTGAGGGGTGTGGGGTATATCAGTGTTACAGTGAGGGATGTGGGGTATATCAGTGTTACAGTGAGGGGTGTGAGGTATATCAGTGTTACAGTGAGGTGTGTGGGGTATATCAGTGTTACACTGAGTAATGTGGGGTATATCAGTGTTTCAGTGAGGGGTGTGGGGTATATCAGAATATCAGTGAGGTGTGTGGGGTATATAAGTGTTACAGTGAGTGGTGTGGGGTATATCAGTGTTACAGTGAGGGGTGTGGGGTGTATCCGTGTTACAGTGAGGGGTGTGGAGTATATCAGTGTTACAGTGAGTAGTGTGGGGTATATCAGTGTTGCAGTGAGGGGTGTGGGGTATATCAGTGTTACAGTGAGGGGTGAGGGGTATATCAGTGTTACAGTGAGGGGTGTGGGGTATATCAGTGTTACAGTGAGGGGTGTGGGGTATATAAGTGTTACAGTGAGGGGTGAGGGGTATATCAGTGTTACAGTGAGGGGTGAGGGGTATATCGGTGTTAGAATGAGGGGTGTGGGGTATATCAGTGTTACAGTGAGGGGTCTGTGGTATATCAGTATTACATTGATTGGTGTGGGGTATATCAGTGTTAGTGTGGGGTATATCAGTGTTACAGTGAGGGGTGTGGGGTATATCAGTGTTACAGTTAGGGGTGTGGGGTATATCAGTGTTACAGTGAGGGGTGTGAGGTATATCATTGTTACAGTGAGGGGTGTGGGGTATATCAGTGTTATATTGATTGGTGTGGGGTATATCAGTGTTAGTGAGGGGTTGTGGGGTACATCAGTGTTACAGTGAGGGGTGTGGGGTATATCAGTGTTACAGTGAGGGGTGTGGGGTACATCAGTGTTACAGTGAGTGGTGTGGGGTATATCAGTGTTACAGTGAGGGGTGTGGGGTATATCAGTGTTACCGTGAGGGGTGTGGGGTATATCAGTGTTACAGTCAGGGGTGTGGGGTATATCAGTGTTACAGTGAGGGGTGTGGGGTGTATCAGTGTTACAGTGAGGGGTGTAGGGTATATCAGTGTTAGAGTGAGGGGTGTCGGGTATATCAGTGTTACAGTGAGGGGTGTGGGGTACATCATTGTTACAGTGAGGGGTGTGGGGTATATCAGTGTTACAGTGAGGGGTGTGGGGTATATCAGTGTTACAGTGAGGGGTGTGGGGTAAATCAGTGTTTCAGTGAGGGGTGTGGGGTATATCAGTGTTACAGTGAGGGGTGTGGGGTATATCAGTGTTACAGTGAGGGGTGTGGGGTATATCAGTGTTACAGTGAGGGGTGTGGGGTAATTCAGTGTTTCAGTGAGGGGTGTGGGGTATATCAGTGTTACAGTGAGGGATGTGGGGTATATCAGTGTTACAGTGATGGGTGTGGAGTCTATCAGTGTGTTGCAGTGAGGGGTGTGAGGTATATCAGTGTTACAGTGAGGTGTGTGGGGTATATCAGTGTTACAGTGAGGCGTGTGGGGTATATCAGTGTTACAGTGAGGGGTGTGGGGTATATCAGTGTTTCAGTGAGGGGTGTGGGGTATATCAGTGTTTCAGTGAGGGGTGTGGGGTATATATCAGTGTTACAGTGAGGGGTGTGGGGTAATTCAGTGTTTCAGTGAGGGGTGTGGGGTATATCATTGTTACAGTGAGGGGTGTGGGGTATATCAGTGTTACAGTGAGGGGTGTGGGGTAAATCAGTGTTTCAGTGAGGGGTGTGGGGTATATCAGTGTTACAGTGAGGGGTGTGGGGTAATTCAGTGTTTCAGTGAGGGATGTGGGGTATATCAGTGTTACAGTGAGGGGTGTGGGGTAATTCAGTGTTTCAGTGAGGGGTGGGGGGTATATCAGTGTTACAGTGAGGGATGTGGGGTATATCAGTGTTGCAGTGAGGGGTGTGGGCTAATTCAGTGTTTCAGTGAGGGGTGGGGGGTATATCAGTGTTACAGTGAGGGATGTGGGGTAAATCAGTGTTTCAGTGAGGGGTGTGGGGTATATCAGTGTTACAGTGAGGTGTGTGGAGTATATCAGTGTTGCAATGAGTGGTGTGCGGTATATCAGTGTTACAGTGAGGGGTGTGGGGTATATCAGTGTTACAGTGAGGGGTGTGGGGTATATCAGAATATCAGTGAGGTGTGTGGGGTGTATTAGTGTTGCAGTGAGTGGTGTCGGGTATATCAGTGTTACAGTGAGGGGTGTGGGGTGTATCCGTGTTACAGTGAGGGGTGTGGAGTATATCAGTGTTACAGTGAGTAGAGTGGGGTGTATCAGTGTTGCAGTGAGGGGTGTGGGGTATATCAGTGTTAGTGTGGGGTATATCAGTGTTACAGTGAGGGGTGTGGGGTATATCAGTGTTACAGTTAGGGTGTGGGGTATATCAGTGTTACAGTGAGGGGTGTGGCGTATATCAGTGTTACAGTGAGGGGCGTGGGGTATATCAGTGTTAGTGAGGGGTGTGGGGTACATCAGTGTTACAGTGATGGGTGTGAGGTGTATCAGTGTTACAGTGAGGGGGGTGGGGTACATCAGTGTTACAGTGAGGTGTGTGGGGTCTATCAGTGTAACAGTGAGGGGTGTGAGGTATATCAGTGTGACAGTGAGGGGTGTGGGGTATATCAGTGTTATATTGATTGGTGTAGGGTATATCAGTGTTAGTGAGGGGTTGTGGGGTACATCAGTGTTACAGTGAGGGGTGTGGGGTATATCAGTATTACAGTGAGGGGTGTGGGGTACATCAGTGTTACAGTGCGGGGTGTCGGGTATATCAGTGTTGCAGTGAGGGGTGTGGGGTATATCAGTGTTCGTGAGGGGTGTGGGGTATATCAATGTTACAGTGTTGGGTGTGGAGTACATCAGTGTTACAGTTAGGGGTGTGGGGTATATCAGTGTTACAGTTAGGGTGTGGGGTATATCAGTGTTACAGTGAGGGGTGTGGGGTATATCAGTGTTACAGTGAGGGGTGTGGGGTATATCAATGTTACAGTGAGGGGTGTGGGGTACCTCAGTGTTACAGTGAGGGGTGTGGGGTATATCAGTGTTACAGTGAGGGGTGTGGGGTATATCAGTGTTAGAGTAAGGGGTGTGGAGTCTATCAGTGTGTTACAGTGATGGTGTGCGGTATATCAGTGTTATAGTGAGGGGTGTGAGGTATATCAGAATTACAGTGAGGGGTGTGGGGTATATCAGTGTTTCAGTGAGGGGTGTGGTGTGTATCAGTGTTACAGTGATGGTGTGGGGTATATCAGTGTTACAATGAGGGATGTGGCGTATATCAGTGTTACATTGAGGGGTGTGGTGTATATTGGTGTTACCGTGAGGGGTGTGGGTTATATCAGTGTTACAGAGTGGGGTGTGGGGTATATCAGTGTTACAGTGAGGGGTGTGGGGTATATCAGTGTCACCGTGAGGGGTGTGGGGTATATCAGTGTTACAGTGAGGTGTGTGGGGTATATCAATGTTACAGTGAGGGGTGCGGGGTATATATCGGTGTTGCAGTGAGGTGTGTGGGGTATATCAGTGTTACAGCGAGGGGTGTGGGGTATATCAATGTTACAGTGAGGGGTGTGGGGTACATCAGTGTTACAGTGAGGGGTGTGGGGTATATCAGTGTTACAGTGATGGGTGTGGAGTCTAATAGTGTGTTACAGTGAGGGGTGTGAGGTATATCAGTGTTACAGTGAGGTGTGTGGGGTATGTCAGTGTTACAGTGAGGGGTGTGGGGTATATCGGTGTTAGAATGAGGGGTGTGGGCTATATCAGTGTTACATTGAGGGGTGTGGGGTATATTGGTGTTACCGTGAGGGGTGTGGGGCATATCAGTGTTACAGTGAGGGGTGTGGGGAATATCAGTGTTACAGTGAGGGGTGTGGGGTATATCAGTGTTATACTGAGGGGTGTGGGGTATATCAGTGTTTCAGTGAGGGGTGTGGGGTTTCACAGTGTTAGAGTGAGGCGTGTGGGGTATATCAGTGTTACAGTGAGGGGTGTGGGATATATCAGTGTTACAGTGAGGGGTGTGGGGTATATCAGTGTGTTACAGTGAGGGGTGTGGGGCATATCAGTGTGTTACAGTGAGGGGTGTGGGGTATATCAGTGTTACAGTCACAGGTGTGGGGTATATCAGTGTTGCAGTGAGGCGTGTGGGGTATATCAGTGTTGCAGTGAGGCGTGTGGGGTATATCAGTGTTACAGTGAGGGGTGTGGGGTATATCAGTGTTATAGTGAGGCGTGTGGGGTATTTCAGTGTTACAGTGAGGGGTGTGGGGTATATCATTGTTACAGTGAGGGGTGTGGGGTATATTAGTGTTACAGTGAGGGGTGTGAGGTATATCAGTGTTTCAGTGAGGGGTGTGGGGTATATCAGTGTTACAGTGAGGGATGTGGGGTATATCAGTGTTACAGTGATGGATGTGGAGTCTATCAGTGTGTTGCAGTGAGGGGTGTGAGGTATATCAGTGTTACAGTGAGGGGTGTGGGGTATATCAGTGTTACAGTGAGGGGTGTGAGGTATATCAGTGTTACAGTGAGGTGTGTGGGGTATATCAGTGTTACAGTGAGGTGTGTGGAGTATATCAGTGTTGCAATGAGTGGTGTGCGGTATATCAGTGTTACAGTGAGGGGTGTGGGGTATATCAGAATATCAGTGAGGTGTGTGGGGTATATAAGTGTTACAGTGAGTGGTGTGGGGTATATCAGTGTTACAGTCAGGGGTGTGGGGTGTATCCGTGTTACAGTGAGGGGTGTGGAGTATATCAGTGTTACAGTGAGTAGTGTGGGGTGTATCAGTGTTGCAGTGAGGGGTGTGGGGTATATCAGTGTTACAGTGAGGGGTGAGGGGTATATCAGTGTTACAGTGAGGGGTGTGGGGTATATCAGTGTTACAGTGAGGGGTGTGGGGTATATAAGTGTTACAGTGAGGGGTGAGGGGTATATCAGTGTTACAGTGAGGGGTGAGGGGTATATCGGTGTTAGAATGAGGGGTGTGGGGTATATCAGTGTTACAGTGAGGGGTCTGTGGTATATCAGTATTACATTGATTGGTGTGGGGTATATCAGTGTTAGTGTGGGGTATATGAGTGTTACAGTGAGGGGTGTGGGGTATATCAGTGTTACAGTTAGGGGTGTGGGGTATATCAGTGTTACAGTGAGGGGTGTGAGGTATATCAGTGTTACAGTGAGGGGTGTGGGGTATATCAGTGTTGCAGTGAGGGGTCTGTGGTATATCAGTATTACATTGATTGGTGTGGGGTATATCAGTGTTAGTGTGGGGTATATCAGTGTTACAGTGAGGGGTGTGGGGTATATCAGTGTTACAGTTAGGGGTGTGGGGTATATCGGTGTTAGAATGAGGGGTGTGGGGTATATCAGTGTTACAGTGAAGGGTCTGTGGTATATCAGTATTACATTGATTGGTGTGGGGTATATCAGTGTTAGTGTGAGGGGTGTGGGGTACATCAGTGTTACAGTGAGGTGTGTGGGGTATATCAGTGTCACAGTGAGGGGTGTGGCGTATATCAGTGTTACAGTGAGGGGTGTGAGGTCTATCAGTGTTACAGTGAGGGGTGTGGGTTATATCAGTGTTATATTGATTGGTGTGGGGTATATCAGTGTTCGTGAGGGGTTGTGGGGTACATCAGTGTTACAGTGAGGGGTGTGGGGTATATCAGTGTTACAGTGAGGGGTGTGGGGTACATCAGTGTTACAGTGCGGGGTGTCGGGTATATCAGTGTTGCAGTGATGGGTGTGGGGTACATCAGTGTTCGTGATGGGTGTGGGGTATATCAATGTTACAGTGAGGGGTGTGGGGTACATCAGTGTTACAGTTAGGGGTGTGGGGTATATAAGTGTTACAGTGAGGGGTGTGGGGTATATCAGTGTTATAGTGAGGGGTGTGGGGTATTTCAGTGTTACAGTGAGGGGTGTGGTGTATATCAGTGTTACAGTGAGGGGTGTGGGGTATATTAGTGTTACAGTGAGGGGTGTGGGGTATATCAGTGTTACAGTGAGGTGTGTGGGGTATATCAATGTTACAGTGAGGGGTGTGTGGGATATATCAGTGTTACAGTGAGGGGTGTGGGGTATATCAGTGTTACAGTGAGGGGTGTGGGGTATATCAGTGTTACAGTGAGGGGTGTGGGGTAAATCAGTGTTTCAGTGAGGGGTGTGGGGTATATAAGTGTTACAGTGAGTGGTGTGGGGTATATCAGTGTGTTACAGTGAGGGATGTGGGGTATATCAGTGTTACAGTGAGGGGTGAGGGGTCTATCAGTGTTACAGTGAGGCGTGTGGGGTATATCAGTGTTACAGTGATGGGTGTGGAGTCTATCAGTGTGTTGCAATGAGTGGTGTGCAGTATATCAGTGTTACAGTGAGGGGTGTGGGGTATATCAGTGTTACAGTGAGGGGTGAGGGGTATATCAGTGTTACAGTGAGGGGTGTGGGGTATATCAGTGTTACAGTGAGGAGTGAGGGGTATATCAGTGTTACAGTGAGGGGTGTGGGATATATCAGTGTTAGAATGAGGGGTGTGGGGTATATCAGTGTTACAGTGAGGGGTCTGTGGTATATCAGTATTACATTGATTGGTGTGGGGTATATCAGTGTTAGTGTGGGGTATATCAGTGTTACAGTGAGGGGTGTGGGGTATATCAGTGTTACAGTTAGGGGTGTGGGGTATATTAGTGTTACAGTGAGGGGTGTGGGGTATATCAGTGTTATAGTAAGTGGTGTGGGGTATATCAGTGTTATAGTGAGGGGTGTGGGGTATATCAGTGTTACAGTGAGGGGTGACGGGTATATCAGTGTTACAGTGAGGGGTGTGGGGTATATCAGTGTTACAGTGAGGGGTGTGGGGTATATCAGTGTTGCAATGAGTGGTGTGCGGTATATCAGTGTTACAGTGAGGGGTGTGGGGTATATCAGTGTTACAGTGAGGCGTGTGGAGTCTATCAGTGTGTTACAGTGAGGGGTGTGGGGTATTTCAGTGTTACAGTGAGGGGTGTGAGGTATATCAGTGTTACAGTCAGAGGTGTGGGGTATATCAGTGTTACAGTGAGGCGTGTGGAGTCTATCAGTGTTACAGTGAGGGGTGTGGGGTATATCAGTGTTACAGTGAGGGGTGTGGGGTATATCAGTGTTATAGTGAGGCGTGTGGAGTCTATCAGTGTGTTACAGTGAGGGGTGTGGGGTATTTCAGTGTTACAGTGAGGGGTGTGAGGTATATCAGTGTTACAGTCAGAGGTGTGGGGTATATCAGTGTTACAGTGAGGCGTGTGGGGTATATCAGTGTTGCAATGAGTGGTGTGCGGTATATCAGTGTTACAGTGAGGGGTGTGGGGTATATCAGTGTTACAGTGAGGTGTGTGGGGTATATCAGTGTTACAGTGAGGCGTGTGGAGTCTATCAGTGTGTTACAGTGAGGGGTGTGGGGTATATCAGTGTTACAGTGAGGGGTGTGGGGTATATCAGTGTTACAGTGAGGCGTGTGGAGTCTATCAGTGTGTTACAGTGAGGGGTGTGGGGTATATCAGTGTGTTACAGTGAGGGGTGTGGGGTATTTCAGTGTTACAGTGAGGGGTGTGGGGTATATCAGTGTTGCAATGAGTGGTGTGCGGTATATCAGTGTTACAGTGAGGGGTGTGGGGTATATCAGTGTTACAGTGAGGGGTGTGGGGTATATCAGTGTGTTACAGTGAGGGGTGTGGGGTATTTCAGTGTTACAGTGAGGGGTGTGGGGTATATCAGTGTTGCAATGAGTGGTGTGCGGTATATCAGTGTTACAGTGAGGGGTGTGGGGTATATCAGTGTTACAGTGAGGGGTGTGGGGTATATCAGTGTTACAGTGAGGGGTGTGGGGTATATCAGTGTTGCAATGAGTGGTGTGCGGTATATCAGTGTTACAGTGAGGGGTGTGGGGTATATCAGTGTTACAGTGAGTGGTGTGGGGTATATCAGTGTTACAGTCAGAGGTGTGGGGTATATCAGTGTTACAGTGAGGCGTGTGGAGTCTATCAGTGTGTTACAGTGAGGGGTGTGGGGTATATCAGTGTTACAGTCAGAGGTGTGGGGTATATCAGTGTTACAGTGAGGCGTGTGGAGTCTATCAGTGTGTTACAGTGAGGGGTGTGGGGTATATCAGTGTTACAGTGAGGGGTGTGGGGTATATCAGTGTTATAGTGAGGCGTGTAGGGTATATCAGTGTTACAGTGAGGGGTGTGGGGTTTCTCAGTGTTAGAGTGAGGCGTGTGGGGTATATGAGTGTTACAGTCAGGGGTGTGGGGTATATCAGTGTTACAGTGAGGGGTGTGGGGTATATCAGTGTTACAGTGAGGGGTGAGGGGTCTATCAGTGTTACAGTGAGGCGTGTGGGGTATATCAGTGTTACAGTGAGGGGTGTGGGGTATGTCAGTGTTACAGTGAGGTGTGTGGGGTAAATCAGTGTTTCAGTGAGGCGTGTGGGGTATATCAGTGTTACAGTGAGGGGTGTGGGGTTTATCAGTATTACAGTGAGGGGTGTGGGGTATATCAGTGTTACAGTGAGGTGTGTGGGGTATATCAATGTTTCAGTGAGGGGTGAGGGGTATATCAGTGTTACAGTGAGGGTTGTGGGGTATATCAGTGTTACAGTGAGGGTTGTGGGGTATATCAGTGTTACAGTGAGGGGTGAGGGGTATATCAGTGTTACAGTGAGGGGTGTGGGGTATATCACTGTTACAGTGAGGGGTGAGGGGTATATCAGTGTTACAGTGAGGGTTGTGGGGTATATCAGTGTTACAGTGAGGGTTGTGGGGTATATCAGTGTTACAGTGAGGGGTGAGGGGTATATCAGTGTTACAGTGAGGGGTGTGGGGTATATCAGTGTTATAGTGAGGGGTGTGGGGTATATCAGTGTTTCAGTGAGGGGTGTGGGGTATATCAGTGTTACAGTGAGGGGTGTGGGGTATATCAGTGTTACAGTGAGGTGTGTTGGGTATATCAGTGTTACAGTGAGGGGTGTGGGGTATATCAGTGATACAGTGAGGGGTGTGGGGTTTCTCAGTGTTAGAGTGAGGCGTGTGGGGTATATCAGTGTTACAGTCAGGGGTGTGGGGTATATCACTGTTGCAATGAGTGGTGTGCGGTATATCAGTGTCACAGTGAGGGGTGTGGCGTATATCAGTGTTACAGTGAGGGGTGTGAGGTATATCAGTGTTACAGTGAGGGGTGTGGGGTATATCAGTGTTATATTGATTGGTGTGGGGTATATCAGTGTTAGTGAGGGGTTGTGGGGTACATCAGTGTTACAGTGAGGGGTGTGGGGTATATCAGTGTTACAGAGAGGGGTGTGGGGTATATCAGTGTTACAGTGAGGGGTGTGGGGTATATATCGGTGTTACAGTGAGGTGTGTGGGGTATATCAGTGTTACAGTGAGGGGTGTGGGGTATATCAATGTTACAGTGAGGGGTGTGGGGTACATCAGTGTTACAGTGAGGGGTGTGGGGTATATCAGTGTTACAGTGAGGGGTGTGGGGTATATCAGTGTTCGTGAGTGGTGTGGGGTATATCAGTGTTACACTGAGTGGTGTGGGGTATATCAGTGTTTCAGTGAGGGGTGTGGGGAATATCAGTGTTAGAGTGAGGGGTGTGGAGTCTATCAGTGTGTTACAGTGATGGTGTGGGGAATATCAGTGTTACAGTGAGGCGTGTGGAGTCTATCAGTGTTACAGTGAGGGGTGTGGGGTATATCAGTGTTAGAGTGAGGCGTGTGGGGTATATCAGTGTTACAGTCAGGGGTGTGGGGTATATCAGTGTTACAGTGAGGGGTGTGGGGTTTATCAGTATTACAGTGAGGGGTGTGGGGTATATCAGTGTTACAGTGAGGTGTGTGGGGTATATCAATGTTACAGTGAGGGGTGTGGGGTATATCAGTGTTACAGTGAGGTGTATGGGGTAAATCAGTGTTTCAGTGAGGGTTGTGGGGTATATCAGTGTTACAGTGAGTGGTGTGGGGTATATCAGTGTGTTACAGTGAGGGATGTGGGGTATATCAGTGTTACAGTGAGAGGTGAGGGGTATATCAGTGTTACAGTGAGGGGTGTGGGGTATATCACTGTTACAGTGAGGGGTGAGGGGTATATCAGTGTTACAGTGAGGGGTGTGGGGTAAAACAGTGTTACAGTGAGGGGTGAGGGGTATATCAGTGTTACAGTGAGGGTTGTGGAGTATATCAGTGTTACAGTGAGGGGTGTGGGGTATATCGGTGTTAGAATGAGGGGTGTGGGGTATATCAGTGTTACAGTGAAGGGTCTGTGGTATATCAGTATTACATTGATTGGTGTGGGGTATATCAGTGTTAGTGTGAGGGGTGTGGGGTACATCAGTGTTACAGTGAGGTGTGTGGGGTATATCAGTGTCACAGTGAGGGGTGTGGCGTATATCAGTGTTACAGTGAGGGGTGTGAGGTATATCAGTGTTACAGTGAGGGGTGTGGGGTATATCAGTGTTATATTGATTGGTGTGGGGTATATCAGTGTTAGTGAGGGGTGTGGGGTACATCAGTGTTACAGTTAGGGGTGTGGGGTATATAAGTGTTACAGTGAGGGGTGTGCGGTATATCAGTGTTAGTGAGGGGTGTGGGGTATATCAGTGTTCGTGAGTGATGTGGGGTATATCAGTGTTACACTGAGTAATGTGGGCTATATCAGTGTTTCAGTGAGGGGTGTGGGGTATATCAGTGTTAGAGTGAGGGGTGTGGGGTATATCAGTGTTAGAGTGAGGGGTGTGGGGTATATCAGTGTTACAGTGAGGGGTGAGGGGTATATCAGTGTTACAGTGAGGGGTGTGGGGTATATCAGTGTTACAGTGAGGGGTGTGGGGTATATCAGTGTTACAGAGAGGGGTGTGGGGTATATCAGTGTTACCGTGAGGGGTGTGGGGAATATCAGTGTTACAGTGAGTGGTGTGGGGGATATCAGTGTTACAGTGAGGGGTGTGGGGTATATCAGTGTTACCGTGAGGGGTGTGGGGTATATCAGTGTTACAGTCAGGGGTGTGGGGTATATCAGTGTTACAGTGAGGGGTGTGGGGTGTATCAGTGTTACAGTGAGGGGTGTGGGGTATACCAGTGTTACAGTGAGGGGTGTGGGGTATATATCAGTGTTAGAGTGAGGGGTGTCGGGTATATCAGTGTTACAGTGAGGTGTGTGGGGTATATCAGTGTTACAGTGAGGGGTGTGGGGTATATCAGTGTTACAGTGAGGGGTGAGGGGTATATCAGTGTTACAGTGAGGGGTGAGGGGTATATCAGTGTTACAGTGAGGTGTGTGGGGTATATCAGTGTTACAGTGAGGGGTGTAGGATATATCAGTGTTACAGTGAGGGGTGTGGGGTATATCAGTGTTACAGTGAGGGGTGAGGGGTATATCAGTGTTACAGTGAGGGGTGTGGGGTATATCAGTGTTACAGTGAGAGGTGTGTGGGGTATATCAGTGTTACAGTGATGGGTGTGGAGTCTATCAGTGTGTTGCAGTGAGGGGTGTGAGGTATATCAGTGTTACAGTGAGGTGTGTGCGGTATATCAGTGTTTCAGTGAGGGGTGTGGGGTATATCAGTGTTACAGTGAGGGGTGTGGGGTAATTCAGTGTTTCAGTGAGGGGTGTGGGGTATATCAGTGTTACAGTGAGGGATGTGGGGTATATCAGTGTTACAGTGATGGGTGTGGAGTCTATCAGTGTGTTGCAGTGAGGGGTGTGGGGTATATCAGTGTTACAGTGAGGGGTGTGGGGTATATCAGTGTTACAGTGAGGGGTGTGAGGTATATCAGTGTTACAGTGAGGTGTGTGGGGTATATCAGTGTTACAGTGAGGGGTGTGAGGTATATCAGTGTTACAGTGAGGTGTGTGGAGTATATCAGTGTTGCAATGAGTGGTGTGCGGTATATCAGTGTTACAGTGAGGGGTGTGGGGTATATCAGAATATCAGTGAGGTGTGTGGGGTATATCAGTGTTACAGTGAGGGGTGTGGGGGAAATCAGTGTTACAGTTAGGGGTGAGGGGTATATCAGTGTTACAGTGAGGGGTGTGGGGTATATCGGTGTTAGAATGAGGGGTGTGGGGTATATCAGTGTTACAGTGAGGGGTCTGTGGTCTTTCAGTATTACATTGATTGGTGTGGGGTATATCAGTGTTAGTGTGGGGTATATCAGTGTTACAGTGAGGGGTGTGGGGTATATCAGTGTTACAGTTAGGGTGTGGGGTATATATCGGTGTTACAGTGAGGGGTGTGGGGTATATCAATGTTACAGTGAGGGGTGTGGGGTACCTCAGTGTTACAGTGAGGGGTGTGGGGTATATCAGTGTTACAGTGAGGGGTGTGGGGTATATCAGTGTTAGAGTAAGGGGTGTGGAGTCTATCAGTGTGTTACAGTGATGGTGTGCGGTATATCAGTGTTATAGTGAGGGGTGTGAGGTATATCAGAATTACAGTGAGGGGTGTGGGGTATATCAGTGTTTCAGTGAGGGGTGTGGTGTGTATCAGTGTTACAGTGATGGTGTGGGGTATATCAGTGTTACAATGAGGGATGTGGCGTATATCAGTGTTACATTGAGGGGTGTGGTGTATATTAGTGTTACCGTGAGGGGTGTGGGTTGTATCAGTGTTACAGAGTGGGGTGTGGGGTATATCAGTGTTACAGTGAGGGGTGTGGGGTATATCAGTGTCACCGTGAGGGGTGTGGGGTATATCAGTGTTACAGTGAGGTGTGTGGGGTATATCAATGTTACAGTGAGGGGTGCGGGGTATATATCGGTGTTGCAGTGAGGTGTGTGGGGTATATCAGTGTTACAGCGAGGGGTGTGGTGTATATCAATGTTACAGTGAGGGGTGTGGGGTACATCAGTGTTACAGTGAGGGTGTGGGGTATATCAGTGTTACAGTGATGGGTGTGGAGTCTATCAGTGTGTTACAGTGAGGAGTGTGAGGTATATCAGTGTTACAGTGAGGTGTGTGGGGTATATCAGTGTTACAGTGAGGGGTGTGGGGTATATCGGTGTTAGAATGAGGGGTGTGGGCTATATCAGTGTTACATTGAGGGGTGTGGGGTATATTGGTGTTACCGTGAGGGGTGTGGGGCATATCAGTGTTACAGTGAGGCGTGTGGGGTATATCA
Organism: Pristiophorus japonicus; assembly: GCF_044704955.1. Lineage (NCBI taxonomy): Eukaryota > Metazoa > Chordata > Chondrichthyes > Pristiophoridae > Pristiophorus > Pristiophorus japonicus. The sequence continues at coordinate 96,775 of NW_027254758.1, forward strand.
GTGTTACAGTGAGGGGTGTGGGATATATCAGTGTTACAGTGAGGGGTGTGGGGCATATCAGTGTGTTACAGTGAGGGGTGTGGGGTATATCAGTGTTACAGTCACAGGTGTGGGGTATATCAGTGTTGCAGTGAGGCGTGTGGAGTCTATCAGTGTTACAGTGAGGCGTGTGGGGTATTTCAGTGTTACAGTGAGGGGTGTGGGGTATATCATTGTTACAGTGAGGGGTGTGGGGTATATTAGTGTTACAGTGAGGGGTGTGAGGTATATCAGTGTTTCAGTGAGGGGTGTGGGGTATATCAGTGTTACAGTGAGGGATGTGGGGTATATCAGTGTTACAGTGATGGATGTGGAGTCTATCAGTGTGTTGCAGTGAGGGGTGTGAGGTATATCAGTGTTACAGTGAGGGGTGTGGGGTATATCAGTGTTACAGTGAGGGGTGTGAGGTATATCAGTGTTACAGTGAGGTGTGTGGAGTATATCAGTGTTACAGTGAGGGGTGTGAGGTATATCAGTGTTACAGTGAGGTGTGTGGAGTATATCAGTGTTGCAATGAGTGGTGTGCGGTATATCAGTGTTACAGTGAGGGGTGTGGGGTATATCAGAATTTCAGTGAGGTGTGTGGGGTATATAAGTGTTACAGTGAGTGGTGTGGGGTATATCAGTGTTATAGTGAGGGGTGTGGGGTATATCAGTGTTACAGTGAGGGGTGTGGGGTATATTAGTGTTACAGTGAGGGGTGTGGGGTATATCAGTGTTACAGTGAGGGGTGTGGGGTGTATCCGTGTTACAGTGAGGGGTGTGGAGTATATCAGTGTTACAGTGAGTAGTGTGGGGTGTATCAGTGTTGCAGTGAGGGGTGTGGGGTATATCAGTGTTACAGTGAGGGGTGTGGGGTATATCAGTGTTACAGTGAGGGGTGAGGGGTATATCAGTGTTACAGTGAGGGGTGTGGGGTATATCAGTGTTACAGTGAGGGGTGTGGGGTATATAAGTGTTACAGTGAGGGGTGAGGGGTATATCAGTGTTACAGTGAGGGGTGAGGGGTATATCGGTGTTAGAATGAGGGGTGTGGGGTATATCGGTGTTAGAATGAGGGGTGTGGGGTATATCAGTGTTACAGTGAGGGGTCTGTGGTATATCAGTATTACATTGATTGGTGTGGGGTATATCAGTGTTAGTGTGGGGTATATCAGTGTTACAGTGAGGGGTGTGGGGTATATCAGTGTTACAGTTAGGGATGTGGGGTATATCAGTGTTACAGTGAGGGGTGTGAGGTATATCAGTGTTACAGTGAGGGGTGTGGGGTATATCAGTGTTATATTGATTGGTGTGGGGTATATCAGTGTTAGTGAGGGGTTGTGGGGTACATCAGTGTTACAGTGAGGGGTGTGGGGTATATCAGTGTTACAGTGAGGGGTGTGGGGTACATCAGTGTTACAGTGAGGGGTGAGGGGTATATCAGTGTTACAGTGAGGCGTGTGGGGTATATCAGTGTTACAGTGAGGGGTGTGTGGTATATCAGTGTTACAGTGCGGGGTGTCGGGTATATCAGTGTTACAGTGAGGGGTGTGGGGTATATCAATGTTACAGTGAGGGTTGTGGGGTATATCAGTGTTTCAGTGAGGGGTGTGGTGTGTATCAGTGTTACAGTGATGGTGTGGGATATATCAGTGTTACAGTGAGGGTGTGGGATATATCAGTGTTACAGTGAGGGTGAGGGGTATATCAGTGTTACAATGAGGGATGTGGCGTATATCAGTGTTACATTGAGGGGTGTGGGGTATATTGGTGTTACCGTGAGGGGTGTGGGTTATATCAGTGTTACAGTGAGGGGTGTGGGGTATATTAGTGTTACAGTGAGGGGTGTGGGGTATATCAGTGTTACCGTGAGGGGTGTGGGGTATATCAGTGTTACAGTGAGGGGTGTGGGGAATATCAGTGTTACAGTGAGGGGTGTGGGGTATATCAGTGTTACCGTGAGGGGTGTGGGGTATATCAGTGTTGCAGTGAGGGGTGTGGGGTATATCAGTGTTACAGTGAGGGGTGTGGGGTATATCAGTGTTACAGTCAGAGGTGTGGGGTATATCAGTGTTACAGTGAGGCGTGTGGAGTCTATCAGTGTTACAGTGAGGGGTGTGGGGTATATCAGTGTTACAGTGTGGGGTGTGGGGTATATCAGTGTTATAGTGAGGGGTGTGGGGTATATCAGTGTTTCAGTGAGGGGTGGGGGGTATATCAGTGTTACAGTGAGGGGTGTGGGGTATATCAGTGTTACAGTGAGGTGTGTTGGGTATTTCAGTGTTACAGTGAGGGGTGTGGGGTATATCAGTGTTACAGTGAGGGGTGTGGGGTTTCTTAGTGTTAGAGTGAGGCGTGTGGGGTATATCAGTGTTACAGTCAGGGGTGTGGGGTATATCAGTGTTACAGTGAGGGGTGTGGGGTATTTCAGTGTTACAGTGAAGGGTGTGGGGTATATCAGTGTTACAGTGAGGGCTGTGGGGTATATCAGTGTTGCAATGAGTGATGTGCGGTATATCAGTGTCACAGTGAGGGGTGTGGCGTATATCAGTGTTACAGTGAGGGGTGTGGGGAATATCAGTGTTACAGTGAGGGGTGTGGGTTATATCAGTGTTATATTGATTGGTGTGGGGTATATCAGTGTTAGTGAGGGGTTGTGGGGTACATCAGTGTTACAGTGAGGGGTGTGGGGTATATCAGTGTTACAGTGAGGGGTGTGGGATACATCAGTGTTACAGTGCGGGGTGTCGGGTATATCAGTGTTGCAGTGATGGTTGTGGGGTATATCAGTGTTCGTGAGGTGTGTGGGGTATATCAATGTTACAGTGAGGGGTGTGGGGTATATCAGTGTTACAGTGAGGGGTATGGGGTATATAAGTGTTACAGTGAGGGGTGTGGGGTATATCAGTGTTACAGTGAGGGGTGTGGGGTATATAAGTGTTACAGTGAGTGGTGTGGGGTATATCAGTGTGTTACAGTGAGGGATGTGGGGTATATCAGTGTTACAGTGATGGGTGTGGAGTCTATCAGTGTGTTGCAATGAGTGGTGTGCGGTATATCAGTGTTACAGTGAGGTGTGTGGGGTATATCAGTGTTACAGTGAGAGGTGAGGGGTATATCAGTGTTACAGTGAGGGGTGTGGGGTATATCAGTGTTACAGTGAGGTGTGTGGAGTATACCAGTGTTGCAATGAGTGGTGTGCGGTATATCAGTGTTACAGTGAGGGGTGTGGGGTATATCAGAATATCAGTGAGGTGTGTGGGGTATATAAGTGTTACAGTGAGTGGTGTGGGGTATATCAGTGTTACAGTGAGGGGTGTGGGGTGTATCCGTGTTACAGTGAGGGGTGTGGAGTATATCAGTGTTACAGTGAGTAGTGTGGGGTGTATCAGTGTTGCAGTGAGGGGTGTGGGGTATATCAGTGTTACAGTGAGGGGTGAGGGGTATATCAGTGTTACAGTGAGGGGTGTGGGGTATATCAGTGTTACAGTGAGGGGTGTGGGGTATATCAGTGTTACAGTGAGGGGTGAGGGGTATATCAGTGTTACAGTGAGGGGTGTGGGGTATATCGGTGTTAGAATGAGGGGTGTGGGGTATATCAGTGTTACAGTGAGGGGTCTGTGGTCTTTCAGTATTACATTGATTGGTGTGGGGTATATCAGTGTTAGTGTGGGGTATATCAGTGTTACAGTGAGGGGTGTGGGGTATATCAGTGTTACAGTTAGGGGTGTGGGGTATATCAGTGTTACAATGAGGGATGTGGCGTATATCAGTGTTACATTGAGGGGTGTGGGGTATATTGGTGTTACCGTGAGGGGTGTGGGTTATATCAGTGTTACAGTGAGGGGTGTGGGGTATATTAGTGTTACAGTGAGGGGTGTGGGGTATATCAGTGTTACAGTGAGGGGTGTGGGGTATATCAGTGTTACAGTGAGGTGTGTGGGGTTTCTCAGTGTTACAGTGAGGGGTGTGGGGTATATCAGTGTTACAGTGAGGGGTGTGGGGTATAACAGTGTTGCAATGAGTGGTGTGCGGTATATCAGTGTCACAGTGAGGGGTGTGGGGTATATCGGTGTTACAGTGAGGTGTGTGGGGTATATCAGTGTTACAGTGAGGGGTGTGGGGTATATCAATGTTACAGTGAGGGGTGTGGGGTACATCAGTGTTACAGTGAGGGGTGTGGGGTATATCAGTGTTACAGTGAGGGGTGTGGGGTATATCAGTGTTCATGAGTGGTGTGGGGTATATCAGTGTTACACTGAGTGGTGTGGGGTATATCAGTGTTTCAGTGAGGGGTGTGGGGTATATCAGTGTTAGAGTGAGGGGTGTGGAGTCTATCAGTGTGTTACAGTGATGGTGTGGGGAATATCAGTGTTACAGTGAGGCGTGTGGAGTCTATCAGTGTTACAGTGAGGGGTGTGGGGTTTCTCAGTGTTAGAGTGAGGCGTGTGGGGTATATCAGTGTTACAGTCAGGGGTGTGGGGTATATCAGTGTTACAGTGAGGGGTGTGGGGTATATCAGTGTTACAGTGAGGGGTGAGGGGTCTATCAGTGTTACAGTGAGGCGTGTGGGGTATATCAGTGTTACAGTGAGGGGTGTGGGGTATGTCAGTGTTACAGTGAGGTGTGTGGGGTAAATCAGTGTTTCAGTGAGGCGTGTGGGGTATATCAGTGTTACAGTGAGGGGTGTGGGGTTTATCAGTATTACAGTGAGGGGTGTGGGGTATATCAGTGTTACAGTGAGGTGTGTGGGGTATATCAATGTTTCAGTGAGGGGTGTGGGGTATATCAGTGTTACAGTGAGGGGTGTGGGGTGTATCAGTGTTACAGTGAGGGGTGTGGGGTATATCAGTGTTACAGTGAGGAGTGTGGGGTATATCAGTGTTACAGTGAGGGTGTGGGGTATATCAGTGTTACAGTGAGTGGTGTGGGGTATATCAGTGTGTTACAGTGAGGGATGTGGGGTATATCAGTGTTACAGTGAGGGGTGTGGGGTGTATCCGTGTTACAGTGAGGGGTGTGGAGCATATCAGTGTTACAGTGAGAGGTGAGGGGTATATCAGTGTTACAGTGAGGGGTGTGGGGTATATCACTGTTACAGTGAGGGGTGAGGGGTATATCAGTGTTACAGTGAGGGGTGTGGGGTATATCAGTGTTACAGTGAGGGTTGTGGGGTATATCAGTGTTACAGTGAGGGGTGAGGGGTATATCAGTGTTACAGTGAGGGGTGTGGGGTATATCAGTGTTATAGTGAGGGGTGTGGGGTATATCAGTGTTTCAGTGAGGGGTGTGGGGTATATCAGTGTTACAGTGAGGGGTGTGGGGTATATCAGTGTTACAGTGAGGTGTGTTGGGTATATCAGTGTTACAGTGAGGCGTGTGGAGTCTATCAGTGTTACAGTGAGGGGTGTGGGGTATATCAGTGTTACAGTGAGGGGTGTGGGGTATATCAGTGTTTCAGTGAGGGCTGTGGGGTTTCTCAGTGTTAGAGTGAGGCGTGTGGGGTATATCAGTGTTACAGTCAGGGGTGTGGGGTATATCAGTGTTACAGTGAGGGGTGTGGGGTATATCAGTGTTACAGTGAGGGGTGAGGGGTCTATCAGTGTTACAGTGAGGCGTGTGGGGTATATCAGTGTTACAGTGAGGGGTGTGGGGTATGTCAGTGTTACAGTGAGGTGTGTGGGGTAAATCAGTGTTTCAGTGAGGCGTGTGGGGTATATCAGTGTTACAGTGAGTGGTGTGGGGTTTATCAGTATTACAGTGAGGGGTGTGGGGTATATCAGTGTTGCAGTGAGGTGTGTGGGGTATATCAATGTTACAGTGAGGGGTGTGGGGTATATCAGTGTTACAGTGAGGTGTGTGGGGTAAATCAGTGTTTCAGTGAGGGGTGTGGGGTATATCAGTGTTACAGTGAGTGGTGTGGGGTATATCAGTGTGTTACAGTGAGGGATGTGGGGTATATCAGTGTTACAGTGAGAGGTGAGGGGTATATCAGTGTTGCAGTGAGGGGTGTGGGGTATATCACTGTTACAGTGAGGGGTGAGGGGTATATCAGTGTTACAGTGAGGGGTGTGGGGTAAAACAGTGTTACAGTGAGGGGTGTGGGGTATATCAGTGTTACAGTGAGGGGTGAGGGGTATATCAGTGTTACAGTGAGGGGTGTGGGGTATATCGGTGTTAGAATGAGGGGTGTGGGGTATATCAGTGTTACAGTGAAGGGTCTGTGGTATATCAGTATTACATTGATTGGTGTGGGGTATATCAGTGTTAGTGTGAGGGGTGTGGGGTACATCAGTGTTACAGTGAGGTGTGTGGGGTATATCAGTGTCACAGTGAGGGGTGTGGCGTATATCAGTGTTACAGTGAGGGGTGTGAGGTATATCAGTGTTACAGTGAGGGGTGTGGGGTATATCAGTGTTATATTGATTGGTGTGGGGTATATCAGTGTTAGTGAGGGGTGTGGGGTACATCAGTGTTACAGTTAGGGGTGTGGGGTATATAAGTGTTACAGTGAGGGGTGTGGGGTATATCAGTGTTACAGTGAGGGGTGTGGGGTATTTCAGTGTTACAGTGAGGGGTGTGGGGTATTTCAGTGTTACAGTGAGGGGTGTGGGGTACATCAGTGTTACAGTGAGGGGTGTGGGGTACATCATTGTTACAGTGAGGGGTGTGGGGTATATTAGTGTTGCAGTGAGGGGTGTGGGGTATATCAGTGTTACAGTGAGGTGTGTGGGGTATATCAATGTTACAGTGAGGGGTGTGTGGGATATATCAGTGTTACAGTGAGGGGTGTGGGGTAAATCAGTGTTTCAGTGAGGGGTGTGGGGTATATAAGTGTTACAGTGAGTGGTGTGGGGTATATCAGTGTGTTACAGTGAGGGGTGTGGGGTATATCAGTGTTACAGTGATGGGTGTGGAGTCTATCAGTGTGTTGCAATGAGTGGTGTGCGGTATATCAGTGTTACAGTGAGGTGTGTGGGGTATATCAGTGTTACAGTGAGGTGTGTGGGGTATATCAGTGTTACAGTGAGGGGTGTGGGGTATATCAGTGTTACAGTGAGGGGTGAGGGGTATATCAGTGTTACAGTGAGGGGTGTGGGGTATATCAGTGTTACAGTGAGGGGTGTGGGGTATATCAGTGTTACAGTGAGGGGTGTGAGGTATATCAGTGTTACAGTGAGGGGTGTGGGGTATACCAGTGTTACAGTGAGGGGTGAGGGGTATATCAGTGTTACAGTGAGGGGTGTGGGATATATCAGTGTTAGAATGAGGGGTGTGGGGTATATCAGTGTTACAGTGAGGGGTCTGTGGTATATCAGTATTACATTGATTGGTGTGGGGTATATCAGTGTTAGTGTGGGGTATATCAGTGTTACAGTGAGGGGTGTGGGGTATATCAGTGTTACAGTGAGGGGTGTGGCATTTTTCAGTGTTACAGTGAGGGGTGGGGGGTATATCAGTGTTACAGTGCGGTGTGTGGGGTATATCAGTGTCACAGTGAGGGGTGTGGCGTATATCAGTGTTACAGTGAGGGGTGTGAGGTATATCAGTGTTACAGTGAGGGGTGTGGGGTATATCAGTGTTATATTGATTGGTGTGGGGTATATCAGTGTTAGTGAGGGGTTGTTGGGTACATCAGTGTTACAGTGAGGGGTGTGGGGTATATCAGTGTTGCAGTGATGGGTGTGGGGTATATCAGTGTTAGTGAGGGGTGTGGGGTATATCAATGTTACAGTGAGGGGTGTGGGGTACATCAGTGTTACATTTAGGGGTGTGGGGTATATCAGTGTTACAGTGAGGGGTGTGGGGAAGATATCGGTGTTACAGTGAGGTGTGTGGGGTATATCAGTGTTACAGTGCGGGGTGTGGGGTATATATCGGTGTTACAGTGAGGGGTGTGGGGTATATATCAGTGTTACAGTGAGGAGTGTGGGGTATATCAATGTTGCAGTGAGGGGTGTGGGGTACATCAGTGTTACAGTGATGGTGTGGGGTATATCAGTGTTACAGTGAGGGGTGTGAGGTATATCAGAATTACAGTGAGGGGTGTGGGGTATATCAGTGTTTCAGTGAGGGGTGTGGTGTGCATCAGTGTTACAGTGAGGGGTATGGGATATATTGGTGTTACCGTGAGGGGTGTGGGGTATATCAGTGTTACAGTGAGGGGTGTGGGGTAAATCAGTGTTACAGTGAGGGGTGTGGGGTATATCAGTGTTACCGTGAGGGGTGTGGGGTATATCAGTGTTACAGTGAGGGGTGTGGGGAATATCAGTGTTGCAGTGAGGGGTGTGGGGTATATCAGTGTTACAGTGAGGGGTGTGGGGTATATCAGTGTTACAGTGAGGGGTGTGGGGTATATCAGTGTTATAGTGAGGGGTGTGGGGTATATCAGTGCTTCAGTGAGGGGTGTGGGGTTTCTCAGTGTTGGAGTGAGGGGTGTCGGGTATATCAGTGTTACAGTCAGGGGTGTGGGGTATATCAGTGTTACAGTGAGGGTTGTGGGGTATTTCAGTGTTACAGTGAGGGGTGTGGGGTATATCAGTGTTACAGTGAGGGGTGTGGGGTATATCAGTGTTACCGTGAGGGGTGTGGGGTATATCAGTGTTACAGTGACGGGTGTGGGGTATATCAGTGTTACAGTGAGGTGTGTTGGGTATATCAGTGTTACAGTGAGGGGTGTGGGGTATATCAGTGTTACAGTCAGGGGTGTGGGGTATATCAGTGTTACCGTGAGGGGTGTGGGGTATATCAGTGTTACAGTGACGGGTGTGGGGTATATCAGTGTTACAGTGAGGTGTGTTGGGTACATCAGTGTTACAGAGAGGGGTGTGGGGTATATCAGTGTTACAGTGAGGGGTGTGGGGTATATATCGGCGTTACAGTGAGGTGTGTGGGGTATATCAGTGTTACACTGAGTGGTGTGGGGTATATCAGTGTTTCAGTGAGGGGTGTGGGGTATATCAGTGTTTCAGTGAGGGGTGTGGGGTATATCAGTGTTAGAGTGAGGGGTGTGGAGTCTATCAGTGTGTTACAGTGATGGTGTGGGGAATATCAGTGTTACAGTGAGGCGTGTGGAGTCTATCAGTGTTACAGTGAGGGGTGTGGGGTATATCAGTGTTACAGTGAGGGGTGTGGGGTATATCAGTGTTTCAGTGAGGGGTGTGGGGTTTCTCAGTGTTAGAGTGAGGCGTGTGGGGTATATCAGTGTTACAGTCAGGGGTGTGGGGTATATCAGTGTTACAGTGAGGGGTGTGGGGTATATCAGTGTTACAGTGAGGGGTGAGGGGTCTATCAGTGTTACAGTGAGGCGTGTGGGGTATATCAGTGTTACAGTGAGGGGTGTGGGGTATGTCAGTGTTACAGTGAGGTGTGTGGGGTAAATCAGTGTTTTAGTGAGGCGTGTGGGGTATATCAGTGTTACAGTGAGTGGTGTGGGGTTTATCAGTATTACAGTGAGGGGTGTGGGGTATATCAGTGTTGCAGTGAGGTGTGTGGGGTATATCAATGTTACAGTGAGGGGTGTGGGGTATATCAGTGTTACAGTGAGGTGTGTGGGGTATATCAATGTTACAGTGAGGGGTGTGGGGTATATCAGTGTTACAGTGAGGTGTGTGGGGTACATCAGTGTTTCAGTGAGGGGTGTGGGGTATATCAGTGTTACAGTGAGTGGTGTGGGGTATATCAGTGTGTTACAGTGAGGGATGTGGGGTATATCAGTGTTACAGTGAGAGGTGAGGGGTATATCAGTGTTGCAGTGAGGGGTGTGGGGTATATCACTGTTACAGTGAGGGGTGAGGGGTATATCAGTGTTACAGTGAGGGGTGTGGGGTAAAACAGTGTTACAGTGAGGGGTGTGGGGTATATCAGTGTTACAGTGAGGGGTGAGGGGTATATCAGTGTTACAGTGAGGGGTGTGGGGTATATCGGTGTTAGAATGAGGGGTGTGGGGTATATCAGTGTTACAGTGAAGGGTCTGTGGTATATCAGTATTACATTGATTGGTGTGGGGTATATCAGTGTTAGTGTGAGGGGTGTGGGGTACATCAGTGTTACAGTGAGGTGTGTGGGGTATATCAGTGTCACAGTGAGGGGTGTGGCGTATATCAGTGTTACAGTGAGGGGTGTGAGGTATATCAGTGTTACAGTGAGGGGTGTGGGGTATATCAGTGTTATATTGATTGGTGTGGGGTATATCAGTGTTAGTGAGGGGTGTGGGGTACATCAGTGTTACAGTTAGGGGTGTGGGGTATATAAGTGTTACAGTGAGGGGTGTGGGGTATATCAGTGTTACAGTGAGGGGTGTGGGGTATTTCAGTGTTACAGTGAGGGGTGTGGGGTATTTCAGTGTTGCAGTGAGGGGTGTGGGGTACATCAGTGTTACAGTGAGGGGTGTGGGGTACATCATTGTTACAGTGAGGGGTGTGGGGTATATTAGTGTTACAGTGAGGGGTGTGGGGTATATCAGTGTTACAGTGAGGTGTGTGGGGTATATCAGTGTTACAGTGAGGGGTGTGGGGTATATCAATGTTACAGTGAGGGGTGTGTGGGATATATCAGTGTTACAGTGAGGGGTGTGGGGTAAATCAGTGTTTCAGTGAGGGGTGTGGGGTATATAAGTGTTACAGTGAGTGGTGTGGGGTATATCAGTGTGTTACAGTGAGGGGTGTGGGGTATATCAGTGTTACAGTGATGGGTGTGGAGTCTATCAGTGTGTTGCAATGAGTGGTGTGCGGTATATCAGTGTTACAGTGAGGTGTGTGGGGTATATCAGTGTTACAGTGAGGTGTGTGGGGTATATCAGTGTTACAGTGAGGGGTGTGGGGTATATCAGTGTTACAGTGAGGGGTGAGGGGTATATCAGTGTTACAATGAGGGGTGTGGGGTATATCAGTGTTACAGTGAGGGGTGAGGGGTATATCAGTGTTACAGTGAGGGGTGTGGGATATATCAGTGTTAGAATGAGGGGTGTGGGGTATATCAGTGTTACAGTGAGGGGTCTGTGGTATATCAGTATTACATTGATTGGTGTGGGGTATATCAGTGTTAGTGTGGGGTATATCAGTGTTACAGTGAGGGGTGTGGGGTATATCAGTGTTACAGTGAGGGGTGTGGCATTTTTCAGTGTTACAGTGAGGGGTGGGGGGTATATCAGTGTTACAGTGCGGTGTGTGGGGTATATCAGTGTCACAGTGAGGGGTGTGGCTTTTATCAGTGTTACAGTGAGGGGTGTGAGGTATATCAGTGTTACAGTGAGGGGTGTGGGGTATATCAGTGTTATATTGATTGGTGTGGGGTATATCAGTGTTAGTGAGGGGTTGTTGGGTACATCAGTGTTACAGTGAGGGGTGTGGGGTATATCAGTGTTGCAGTGATGGGTGTGGGGTATATCAGTGTTAGTGAGGGGTGTGGGGTATATCAATGTTACAGTGAGGGGTGTGGGGTACATCAGTGTTACATTTAGGGGTGTGGGGTATATCAGTGTTACAGTGAGGGGTGTGGGGAAGATATCGGTGTTACAGTGAGGTGTGTGGGGTATATCAGTGTTACAGTGAGGGGTGTGGGGTATATATCGGTGTTACAGTGAGGGGTGTGGGGTATATATCAGTGTTACAGTGAGGAGTGTGGGGTATATCAATGTTGCAGTGAGGGGTGTGGGGTACATCAGTGTTACAGTGATGGTGTGGGGTATATCAGTGTTACAGTGAGGGGTGTGAGGTATATCAGAATTACAGTGAGGGGTGTGGGGTATATCAGTGTTTCAGTGAGGGGTGTGGTGTGCATCAGTGTTACAGTGATGGTGTGGGGTATATCAGTGTTACAATGAGGGATGTGGCGTGTATCAGTGTTACATTGAGGGGTATGGGATATATTGGTGTTACCGTGAGGGGTGTGGGGTATATCAGTGTTACAGTGAGGGGTGTGGGGTAAATCAGTGTTACAGTGAGGGGTGTGGGGTATATCAGTGTTACCGTGAGGGGTGTGGGGTATATCAGTGTTACAGTGAGGGGTGTGGGGAATATCAGTGTTACAGTGAGGGGTGTGGGGTATATCAGTGTTACAGTGAGGGGTGTGGGGTTTATCAGTGTTACAGTGAGGGGTGTGGGGTATATCAGTGTTATAGTGAGGGGTGTGGGGTATATCAGTGCTTCAGTGAGGGGTGTGGGGTTTCTCAGTGTTGGAGTGAGGGGTGTCGGGTATATCAGTGTTACAGTCAGGGGTGTGGGGTATATCAGTGTTACAGTGAGGGTTGTGGGGTATTTCAGTGTTACAGTGAGGGGTGTGGGGTATATCAGTGTTACAGTGAGGGGTGTGGGGTATATCAGTGTTACCGTGAGGGGTGTGGGGTATATCAGTGTTACAGTGACGGGTGTGGGGTATATCAGTGTTACAGTGAGGTGTGTTGGGTATATCAGTGTTACAGTGAGGGGTGTGGGGTATATCAGTGTTACAGTCAGGGGTGTGGGGTATATCAGTGTTACCGTGAGGGGTGTGGGGTATATCAGTGTTACAGTGACGGGTGTGGGGTATATCAGTGTTACAGTGAGGTGTGTTGGGTATATCAGTGTTACAGTGAGGGGTGTGGGGTATATCAGTGTTACAGTGAGGTGTGTGGGGTTTCTCAGTGTTACAGTGAGGGGTGTGGGGTATATCAATGTTACAGTGAGGGGTGTGGGGTACATCAGTGTTACAGTGAGGGGTGTGGGGTATATCAGTGTTACAGTGAGGGGTGTGGGGTATATCAGTGTTCATGAGTGGTGTGGGGTATATCAGTGTTACACTGAGTGGTGTGGGGTATATCAGTGTTTCAGTGAGGGGTGTGGGGTTTATCAGTATTACAGTGAGGGGTGTGGGGTATATCAGTGTTACAGTGAGGTGTGTGGGGTATATCAATGTTTCAGTGAGGGGTGTGGGGTATATCAGTGTTACAGTGAGGGGTGTGGGGTGTATCAGTGTTACAGTGAGGGGTGTGGGGTATATCAGTGTTACAGTGAGGAGTGTGGGGTATATCAGTGTTACAGTGAGGGTGTGGGGTATATCAGTGTTACAGTGAGGGGTGTGGAGTCTATCAGTGTGTTACAGTGATGGTGTGGGGAATATCAGTGTTACAGTGAGGCGTGTGGAGTCTATCAGTGTTACAGTGAGGGGTGTGGGGTTTCTCAGTGTTAGAGTGAGGCGTGTGGGGTATATCAGTGTTACAGTCAGGGGTGTGGGGTATATCAGTGTTACAGTGAGGGATGTGGGGTATATCAGTGTTACAGTGAGGGGTGAGGGGTCTATCAGTGTTACAGTGAGGCGTGTGGGGTATATCAGTGTTACAGTGAGGGGTGTGGGGTATGTCAGTGTTACAGTGAGGTGTGTGGGGTAAATCAGTGTTTCAGTGAGGCGTGTGGGGTATATCAGTGTTACAGTGAGGGGTGTGGGGTTTATCAGTATTACAGTGAGGGGTGTGGGGTATATCAGTGTTACAGTGAGGTGTGTGGGGTATATCAATGTTTCAGTGAGGGGTGTGGGGTATATCAGTGTTACAGTGAGGGGTGTGGGGTGTATCAGTGTTACAGTGAGGGGTGTGGGGTATATCAGTGTTACAGTGAGGAGTGTGGGGTATATCAGTGTTACAGTGAGGGTGTGGGGTATATCAGTGTTACAGTGAGTGGTGTGGGGTATATCAGTGTGTTACAGTGAGGGATGTGGGGTATATCAGTGTTACAGTGAGGGGTGTGGGGTGTATCCGTGTTACAGTGAGGGGTGTGGAGCATATCAGTGTTACAGTGAGAGGTGAGGGGTATATCAGTGTTACAGTGAGGGGTGTGGGGTATATCACTGTTACAGTGAGGGGTGAGGGGTATATCAGTGTTACAGTGAGGGGTGTGGGGTATATCAGTGTTACAGTGAGGGTTGTGGGATATATCAGTGTTACAGTGAGGGGTGAGGGGTATATCAGTGTTACAGTGAGGGGTGTGGGGTATATCAGTGTTATAGTGAGGGGTGTGGGGTATATCAGTGTTTCAGTGAGGGGTGTGGGGTATATCAGTGTTACAGTGAGGGGTGTGGGGTATATCAGTGTTACAGTGAGGTGTGTTGGGTATATCAGTGTTACAGTGAGGGGTGTGGGGTATATCAGTGTTACAGTGAGGGGTGTGGGGTTTCTCAGTGTTAGAGTGAGGCGTGTGGGGTATATCAGTGTTACAGTCAGGGGTGTGGGGTATATCAGTGTTACAGTGAGGGGTGTGGGGTATATCAGTGTCACAGTGAGGGGTGTGGCGTATATCAGTGTTACAGTGAGGGGTGTGAGGTATATCAGTGTTACAGTGAGGGATGTGGGATATATCAGTGTTATATTGATTGGTGTGGGGTATATCAGTGTTAGTGAGGGGTTGTGGGGTACATCAGTGTTACAGTGAGGGGTGTGGGGTATATCAGTGTTACAGAGAGGGGTGTGGGGTATATCAGTGTTACAGTGAGGGGTGTGGGGTATATATCGGTGTTACAGTGAGGTGTGTGGGGTATATCAGTGTTACACTGAGTGGTGTGGGGTATATCAGTGTTTCAGTGAGGGGTGTGGGGTATATCAGTGTTAGAGTGAGGGGTGTGGAGTCTATCAGTGTGTTACAGTGATGGTGTGGGGAATATCAGTGTTACAGTGAGGCGTGTGGAGTCTATCAGTGTTACAGTGAGGGGTGTGGGGTATATCAGTGTTACAGTGAGGGGTGTGGGGTATATCAGTGTTTCAGTGAGGGGTGTGGGGAATATCAGTGTTACAGTGAGGGGTGTGGGGTATATCAGTGTTACAGTGAGGGGTGAGGGGTCTATCAGTGTTACAGTGAGGCGTGTGGGGTATATCAGTGTTACAGTGAGGGGTGTGGGGTATGTCAGTGTTACAGTGAGGTGTGTGGGGTAAATCAGTGTTTCAGTGAGGCGTGTGGGGTATATCAGTGTGTTACAGTGAGGGGTGTGGGGTATATCAGTGTTACAGTGAGTGGTGTGGGGTTTATCAGTATTACAGTGAGGGGTGTGGGGTATATCAGTGTTGCAGTGAGGTGTGTGGGGTATATCAATGTTACAGTGAGGGGTGTGGGGTATATCAGTGTTACAGTGAGGTGTGTGGGGTAAATCAGTGTTTCAGTGAGGGGTGTGGGGTATATCAGTGTTACAGTGAGTGGTGTGGGGTATATCAGTGTGTTACAGTGAGGGATGTGGGGTATATCAGTGTTACAGTGAGAGGTGAGGGGTATATCAGTGTTGCAGTG
Organism: Pristiophorus japonicus; assembly: GCF_044704955.1. NCBI lineage: Eukaryota > Metazoa > Chordata > Chondrichthyes > Pristiophoridae > Pristiophorus > Pristiophorus japonicus. The sequence continues at coordinate 112,044 of NW_027254758.1, forward strand.
AGGGGTGTGGGGTATATCACTGTTACAGTGAGGGGTGAGGGGTATATCAGTGTTACAGTGAGGGGTGTGGGGTAAAACAGTGTTACAGTGAGGGGTGTGGGGTATATCAGTGTTACAGTGAGGGGTGAGGGGTATATCAGTGTTACAGTGAGGGGTGTGGGGTATATCAGTGTTAGTGTGAGGGGTGTGGGGTACATCAGTGTTACAGTGAGGTGTGTGGGGTATATCAGTGTCACAGTGAGGGGTGTGGCGTATATCAGTGTTACAGTGAGGGGTGTGAGGTATATCAGTGTTACAGTGAGGGGTGTGGGGTATATCAGTGTTATATTGATTGGTGTGGGGTATATCAGTGTTAGTGAGGGGTGTGGGGTACATCAGTGTTACAGTTAGGGGTGTGGGGTATATAAGTGTTACAGTGAGGGGTGTGGGGTATATCAGTGTTACAGTGAGGGGTGTGGGGTATTTCAGTGTTACAGTGAGGGGTGTGGGGTATATCAGTGTTACAGTGAGGGGTGTGGGGTACATCAGTGTTACAGTGAGGGGTGTGGGGTACATCATTGTTACAGTGAGGGGTGTGGGGTATATTAGTGTTACAGTGAGGGGTGTGGGGTAAATCAGTGTTTCAGTGAGGGGTGTGGGGTATATAAGTGTTACAGTGAGTGGTGTGGGGTATATCAGTGTGTTACAGTGAGGAATGTGGGGTATATCAGTGTTACAGTGATGGGTGTGGAGTCTATCAGTGTGTTGCAATGAGTGGTGTGCGGTATATCAGTGTTACAGTGAGGTGTGTGGGGTATATCAGTGTTACAGTGAGGTGTGTGGGGTATATCAGTGTTACAGTGAGGGGTGTGGGGTATATCAGTGTTACAGTGAGGGGTGAGGGGTATATCAGTGTTACAGTGAGGGGTGTGAGGTATATCAGTGTTACAGTGAGGGGTGTGAGGTATATCAGTGTTACAGTGAGGGGTGAGGGGTATATCAGTGTTACAGTGAGGGGTGTGGGATATATCAGTGTTAGAATGAGGGGTGTGGGGTATATCAGTGTTACAGTGAGGGGTCTGTGGTATATCAGTATTACATTGATTGGTGTGGGGTATATCAGTGTTAGTGTGGGGTATATCAGTGTTACAGTGAGGGGTGTGGGGTATATCAGTGTTACAGTGAGGGGTGTGGCATATATCAGTGTTACAGTGAGGGGTGGGGGGTATATCAGTGTTACAGTGAGGTGTGTGGGGTATATCAGTGTCACAGTGAGGGGTGTGGCGTATATCAGTGTTACAGTGAGGGGTGTGAGGTATATCAGTGTTACAGTGAGGGGTGTGGGGTATATCAGTGTTATATTGATTGGTGTGGGGTATATCAGTGTTAGTGAGGGGTTGTTGGGTACATCAGTGTTACAGTGAGGGGTGTGGGGTATATCAGTGTTGCAGTGATGGGTGTGGGGTATATCAGTGTTAGTGAGGGGTGTGGGGTATATCAATGTTACAGTGAGGGGTGTGGGGTACATCAGTGTTACAGTTAGGGGTGTGGGGTATATCAGTGTTACAGTGAGGAGTGTGGGGTATATCAATGTTGCAGTGAGGGGTGTGGGGTACATCAGTGTTACAGTGATGGTGTGGGGTATATCAGTGTTACAGTGAGGGGTGTGAGGTATATCAGAATTACAGTGAGTGGTGTGGGGTATATCAGTGTTTCAGTGAGGGGTGTGGTGTGCATCAGTGTTACAGTGATGGTGTGGGGTATATCAGTGTTACAATGAGGGATGTGGCGTGTATTAGTGTTACATTGAGGGGTATGGGATATATTGGTGCTACCGTGAGGGGTGTGGGGTATATCAGTGTTACAGTGAGGGGTGTGGGGTAAATCAGTGTTACAGTGAGGGGTGTGGGGTATATCAGTGTTACCGTGAGGGGTGTGGGGTATATCAGTGTTACAGTGAGGGGTGTGGGGAATATCAGTGTTACAGTGAGGGGTGTGGGGTATATCAGTGTTACAGTGAGGGGTGTGGGGTATATCAGTGTTACAGTGAGGGGTGTGGGGTATATCAGTGTTACAGTGAGGGGTGTGGGGTATATCAGTGTTACAGTGAGGGGTGTGGGGTATATCAGTGCTTCAGTGAGGGGTGTGGGGTTTCTCAGTGTTGGAGTGAGGGGTGTCGGGTATATCAGTGTTACAGTCAAGGGTGTGGGGTATATCAGTGTTACAGTGAGGCGTGTGGAGTCTATCAGTGTGTTACAGTGATGGGTGTGGGGTATATCAGTTTTACAGTGAGGGGTGTGGCGTGTATCAGTGTTACAGTGAGGGGTGTGGGGTATATCAGTGTTACAGTGAGGGGTGTGGGGTATATCAGTGTTACAGTGAGGGGTGTGGGGTATATCAGTGTTACAGTGAGGGGTGTGGGGTATATCAGTGTTACAGTGAGTGGTGTGTGTTATATCAGTGTTACAGTGAGGGGTGTGGGGTATATTAGTGTTACAGTGAGTGGTGTGGGGTATATCAGTGTTACAGTGAGGGGTGTGGGGTATATCAGTGTTACAGTGAGGTGTGTGGGGTATATCAGTGTTACAGTGAGGGGTGTGGGGTATATCTGTGTTAGAGAGAGGGGTGTGGGGTATATCTGTGTTACAGTGATGGGTATGGGGTATATCAGTGTTACAGTGAGGGGTGTGGGGTATATCAGTGTTACAGTGAGGGGTGTGGGGTACATCAGTGTTACAGTGAGGGGTGTGGGGTACATCAGTGTTACAGTGCGGGGTGTCGGCTATATCAGTGTTGCAGTGATGGGTGTGGGGTATATCAGTGTTCGTGAGGGGTGTGGGGTATATCAATGTTACAGTGAGGGGTGTGGGGTACATCAGTGTTAGAATGAGGGGTGTGGGATATATCAGTGTTACAGTGAGGGGTCTGTGGTATATCAGTACTACATTGATTGGTGTGGGGTATATCAGTGTTAGTGTGGGGTATATCAGTGTTACAGTGAGGGGTGTGGGGTATATCAGTGTTACAGTGAGGGGTGTGGGGTATATCAGTGTTAGAGTGAGGGGTGTGGAGTCTATCAGTGTGTTCCAGTGATGGTGTGGGGAATATCAGTGTTACAGTGAGGGGTGTGGGGTATATCAGTGTTACAGTGAGGGGTGTGGCATATATCAGTGTTACAGTGAGGGGTGGGGGGTATATCAGTGTTAGTGAGGGGTGTGGGGTACATCAGTGTTATATTGATTGGTGTGGGGTATATCAGTGTTAGTGAGGGGGTGTGGGGTACATCAGTGTTACAGTGAGGGGTGTGAGGTATATCAGTGTTACAGTGAGGGGTGTGGGGTACATCAGTGTTACAGTGCGGGGTGTCGGGTATATCAGTGTTGCAGTGTTGGGTGTGGGGTATATCAGTGTTAGTGAGGGGTGTGGGGTATATCAATGTTACAGTGAGGGGTGTGGGGTACATCAGTGTTACAGTGAGGGGTGTGGGGTATATCAGTGTTACAGTGAGGGGTGTGGGGTATATCAGTGTTACAGTGAGGGGTGTGGCGTATATCAGTGTTACAGTGAGGGGTGTGGGGTATATCAGTGTTACAGTGAGGGGAGTGGGGTATATCAGTGTTACAGTGAGGGGTGTGGGGTATATCAGTGTTACAGTGAGTGGTGTGGGCTATACCAGTGTTATAGTGAGTGGTGTGAGGTATATCAGTGTTACAGTGAGGGGTGTGGGGTATATCAGTGTTACAGTGAGGGGTGTGGGGTATATCAGTGTTACAGTGAGGGGTGTGGCGTATATCAGTGTTACAGTGAGGGGTGTGGGGTATATCAGTGTTACAGTGAGGGGAGTGGGGTATATCAGTGTTACAGTGAGGGGTGTGGGGTATATCAGTGTTACAGTGAGTGGTGTGGGCTATACCAGTGTTATAGTGAGTGGTGTGAGGTATATCAGTGTTACAGTGAGGGGTGTGGGGTATATCAGTGTTACAGTGAGGGGTGTGGGGTATATCAGTGTTACAGTGAGGGGTGTGGGGTATATCAGTGTTACAGTGATGGTGTGGGGTATATCAGTGTTACAGTGAGGGGTGTGAGGTATATCAGAATTACAGTGAGGGGTGTGGGGTATATCAGTGTTTCAGTGAGGGGTGTGGTGTGCATCAGTGTTACAGTGATGGTGTGGGGTATATCAGTATTATAATGAGGGAAGTGGCGTATATCAGTGTTACATTGAGGGGTGTGGGGTATATTGGTGTTACCGTGAGGGGTGTGGGGTATATCAGTGTTACAGTGAGGGGTGTGGGGTATATCAGTGTTACAGTGAGGGGTGTGGGGTATATCAGTGTTACCGTGAGGGGTGTAGGGTATATCAGTGTTACAGTGAGGTGTGTGGGGAATATCAGTGTTACAGTGAGGGGTGAGGGGTATATCAGTGTTACAGTGAGGGGTGTGGGGTATATCAGTGCTTCAGTGAGTGGTGTGGGGTTTCTCAGTGTTTGAGTGAGGGGTGTCGGGTATATCAGTGTTACAGTCAGGGGTGTGGGGTATATCAGTGTTACAGTGAGGCGTGTGGAGTCTATCAGTTTGTTACAGTGATGGGTGTGGGGTATATCAGTTTTACAGTGAGGGGTGTGGCGTATATCAGTGTTACAGTGAGGGGTGTGGGGTATCTCAGTGTTACAGTGAGCGGTGTGGGGTATATCAGTGTTACAGTGAGGGGTGTGGGGTATATCAGTGTTACAGTGAGGGGTGTGGGGTATATCAGTGTTACAGTGAGGGGTGTGGGGTATATCAGTGTTACAGTGAGTGGTGTGTGTTATATCAGTGTTACAGTGAGGGGTGTGGGGTATATTAGTGTTACAGTGAGTGGTGTGGGGTATATCAGTGTTACAGTGAGGCGTGTGGAGTCTATCAGTGTGTTGCAGTGATGGGTGTGGGGTATATCAGTGTTACAGTGAGGGGTGTGGGGTATATCAGTGTTACAGTGAGGGGTGTGGGGTATATCAGTGTTACAGTGAGGGGTGTGGGGTATATCAGTGTTACAGTGAGGCATGTGGGGTATATCAGTGTTACAGTGAGGGGTGTGGGGTATATCAGTGTTACAGTGAGTGGTGTGTGTTATATCAGTGTTACAGTGAGGTGTGTGGGGTATATCAGTGTTACAGTGAGGCATGTGGGGTATATCAGTGTTACAGTGAGGGGTGTGGGGTATATCAGTATTACAGTGAGGGGTGTGGGATATATCTGTGTTACAGTGAGGGGTGTGGGGTATATCAGTGTTACAGTGAGGGGTGTGGGGTATAATCAGTGTTACAGTGAGGGGTGTGGGGTATACCTGTGTTACAGTGAGGGGTGTGCGGTATATCAGTGTTACAGTGAGGGGTGTGGGGTATATCAGTGTTACAGTGAGGGGTGTGGGGTATATCAGTGTTACAGTGAGGGGTATGGGGTGTATCAGTGTTACAGTAAGGGGTGTGGGGTATATCAGTGTTACAGTGAGGGGTGTGGGGTATATAAGTGTTACAGTGAGGGGTGAGAGGTATATCAGTGTTACAGTGAGGGGTGTGGGGTATATCAGCGTTACAGTGAGGGTTGTGGGGTATATCAGTGTTACAGTCAGGGGTGTGGGGTATATCAGTGTTACAGTGAGGCGTGTGGAGTCTATCAGTGTGTTACAGTGATGGGTGTGGGGTATATCAGTTTTACAGGGAGGGGTGTGGCGTATATCAGTGTTACAGTGAGGGGTGTGGGGTATATCAGTGTTACAGTGAGGGGTGTGGGGTATATCAGTGTTACAGTGAGGGGTGTGGGGTATATCAGTGTTACAGTGAGTGGTGTGTGTTATATCAGTGTTACAGTGAGGGGTGTGGGGTATATCAGTGTTACAGTGAGGGGTGTGGGGTATATCAGTGTTACAGTGAGGGGTGTGGGGTATATCAGTGTTACAGTGAGAGGTGTGGGGTATATCAGTGTTACAGTGAGGGGTGTGGGGTATACCAGTGTTACAGTGAGGGGTGTGGGGTATATCAGTGTTATAGTGAGAGGTGTGGGGTATATCAGTGTTACAGTGAGGGGTGTGGGGTATATCAGTGTTACAGTGAGGTGTGTGGGGTATATCAGTGTTACAGTGAGGGGTGTGGGGTATATCTGTGTTACAGAGAGGGGTGTGGGGTATATCTGTGTTACAGTGATGGGTATGGGGTATATCAGTGTTACAGTGAGGTGTGTGGGGTAGATTAGTGTTACAATGAGGGATGTGGCGTATATCAGTGTTACATTGAGGGGTGTGGGGTATATTGGTGTTAGAGTGAGGGGCGTGGGGTATATCAGTGTTACAGTCAGGGGTGTGGGATATATCAGTGTTACAGTAAGGGGTGTGGGGTATATCAGTGTTACAGAGAGGGGTGTGGGGTATATCAGTGTTACAGTGATGGTGTGGGGTATTTCAGTGTTACAGTGATGGTGTGGGGTATTTCAGTGTTACAGTGAGGGGTGTGGGGTATATCAGTGTTACAGTGAGGGGTGTGGGGTATATCTGTGTTACAGTGATGGGTATGGGGTATATCAGTGTTACAGTGAGGTGTGTGGGGTAGATTAGTGTTACAATGAGGGATGTGGGGTATATCAGTGTTGCAGTGCGGAGTGTGGGGTATATCAGAGTTAGTGAGTTGTGTGGGGTATTTCAGTGTTACAGTGAGGGGTGTGGGGTATATCAGTGTTACAGTAAGGGGTGTGGAGTATATCAGTGTTACAGTGAGTTGTGTTGCGTATTTCAGTGTTACAGTGAGGGGTGTGGGGTATATCAGTGTTACAGTGAGGGGTGTGGGGTATATCAGTGTTACAGTGAGGGGTGTGGGGTATATCAGTGTTACAGTGAGGAGTGTGGGGTATATCAGTGTTACAGTGAGTTGTGTGGGGTATTTCAGTGTAACATTGAGGGGTGTGGGGTATATCAGTGTTACAGTGAGGGATGTGGGGTATATCAGTGTTACAGTGAGGGGTGTGGGGTATTTCAGTGTTACAGTGAGCGGAGTGGGATATATCAGTGTTACAGTGAGGGGTGTGGGATATATCAGTGTTACAGTGAGGGATGTGGGGTATATCAGTGTTACAATGAGGGGTGTGTGGTATATCAGTGTTACAGTGAGGGGTGTGGGGTATATCAGTGTTACAGTGAGGGGTGTGGGGTATATCAGTGTTATAGTGAGGGGTGTGGGGTATATCTGTGTTGCAGTGAGGGGTGTGGGGTATATCAGTGTTACAGTGACGGGTGTGGGGTATATCAGTGTTACAGTGAGGGGTGTGGGGTATATCAGTGTTACAGTGAGGGGTGTGGGGTATATCAGTGTTACAGTGAGGGGTGTGCGGTATATCAGTGTTACAGTGAGGGGTGTGGGGTATATCAGTGTTACAGTGAGGGGTGTGGGGTATATCAGTGTTACAGTGAGGGGTGTGCGGTATATCAGTGTCACAGTGAGGGGTGTGGGGTATATCAGTGTTACAGTGAGGGGTGTGCGGTATATCAGTGTCACAGTGAGGGGTGTGGGGTATATCAGTGTTACAGTGAGGGGTGTGCGGTATATCAGTGTCACAGTGAGGGGTGTGGGGTATATCAGTGTTACAGTGAGGGGTGTGGGGTATATCAGTGTTACAGTGAGGGGTGTGGGGTATATCAGTGTCACAGTGAGGGGTGTGGGGTGTATCAGTGTTACAGTGAGGGGTGTGGGGTATATCAGTGTCACAGTGAGGGGTGTGGGGTATATCAGTGTTACATCGAAACATAGAAACATAGAAACATAGAAAATCGGTGCAGGAGCAGGCCATTCAGCCCTTCTAGCCTGCACCGCCATTCAATGAGTTCATGGCTGAACATTCAACTTCAGTACCCCATTCCTGCTTTCTCACCATACCCCTTGATCCCCCGAGTAGTAAGGACTTCATCTAACTCCTTTTTGAATATATTTAGTGAATTGGCCTCAACAACTTTCTGTGGTAGAGAATTCCACAGGTTCACCACTCTCTGGGTGAAGAAGTTCCTCCGCATCTCGGTCCTAAATGGCTTACCCCTTATCCTTAGACTGTGGCCCCTGGTTCTGGACTTCCCCAACATTGGGAACATTCTTCCTGCATCTCACCTGTCTAACCCCGTCAGAATTTTATATGTTTCTATGAGGTCCCCTCTCATTCTTCTGAACTCCAGTGAATACAAGCCCAGTTGATCCAGTCTTTCTTGATAGGTCAGTCCCGCCATCCCAGGAATCAGTCTGGTGAACCTTCGCTGCGCTCCCTCAATAGCAAGAATGTCCTTCCTCAGGTTAGGAGACCAAAACTGTACACAATACTCCAGGTGTGGCCTCACCAAGGCCCTGTACAACTGTAGCAACACCTCCCTGCCCCTGTACTCAAATCCCCTCGCTGTGAAGGCCAACATGCCATTTGCTTTCTTAACCGCCTGAGCTGCCCCTGGGAGGGGGCAGTGTGTGATGTCCCTGTGGTGTGCAGTATGTTCAGAGTCTGTGGTAGAGAATTCCACAGGTTCACCACTCTCTGGGTGAAGAAGTTCCTCCGCATCACGGTCCTAAATGGCTTACCCCTTATCCTTAGACTGTGGCCCCTGGTTCTGGACTTCCCCAACATTGGGAACATTCTTCCTGCATCTCACCTGTCTAACCCCGTCAGAATTTTATATGTTTCTATGAGGTCCCCTCTCATTCTTCTGAACTCCAGTGAATACAAGCCCAGTTGATCCAGTCTTTCTTGATAGGTCAGTCCCGCCATCCCAGGAATCAGTCTGGTGAACCTTCGCTGCGCTCCCTCAATAGCAAGAATGTCCTTCCTCAGGTTAGGAGACCAAAACTGTACACAATACTCCAGGTGTGGCCTCACCAAGGCCCAGTACAACTGTAGCAACACCTCCCTGCCCCTGTACTCAAATCCCCTCGCTGTGAAGGCCAACATGCCATTTGCTTTCTTAACCGCCTGCTGTACCTGCATGCTAACCTTCAATGACTGATGTACCATGACACCCAGGTCTCTTTGCACCTTCCCTTTTCCTAATCTGTCACCATTCAGATAATAGTCTGTCTCTCTGTTTTTACCACCAAAGTGGATAACCTCACATTTATCCACATTATACTTCATCTGCCATGCATTTGCCCACTCACCTAACCTGTCCAAGTCACTCTGCAGCCTCATAGCATCCTCCTCGCAGCTCACACTGCCACCCAACTTAGTGTCATCCGCAAATTTAGAGATACTACATTTAATCCCCTCATCTAAATCATTAATGTACAGTGTAAACAGCTGGGGCCCCAGCACAGAACCTTGCGGTACCCCACTAGTCACTGCCTGCCATTCTGAAAAGTCCCCATTTACTCCTACTCTTTGCTTCCTGTCTGACAACCAGTTCTCAATCCACGTCAGTACACTACCCCCAATCCCATGTGCTTTAACTTTGCACATCAATCTCTTGTGTGGGACCTTGTCGAACGCCTTCTGAAAGTCCAAATATACCACATCAGCTGGTTCTCCCTTATCCACTCTACTGGAAACATCCTCAAAAAATTCCAGAAGATTTGTCAAGCATGATCTCCCTTTCACAAATCCATGCTGACTTGGACCTATCATGTCACCTCTTTCCAAATGCACTGCTATGACATCCTTAATAATTGATTCCATCATTTTACCCACTACCGATGTCAGGCTGACCGGTCTATAATTCCCTGTTTTCTCTCTCCCTCCTTTTTTAAAAAGTGGGGTTACATTGGCTACCCTCCACTCCATAGGAACTGATCCAGAGTCAATGGAATGTTGGAAAATGACTGTCAACGCATCCACTATTTCCAAGGCCACCTCCTTAAGTACTCTGGGATGCAGTCCATCAGGCCCTGGGGATTTATCGGCCTTCAATCCCATCAATTTCCCCAACACAATTTCCCGGCTAATAAGGATTTCCCTCAGTTCCTCCTCCTTACTCGACCCCCCGACCCCTTTTATAACCGGAAAGTTGTTCGTGTCCTCCTTCGTGAATACCGAACCAAAGTACTTGTTCAATTGGTCTGCCATTTCTTTGTTCCCCGTTATGACTTCCCCTGATTCTGACTGCAGGGGACCTACGTTTGTCTTTACTAACCTTTTTCTCTTTACATATCGATAGAAACTTTTGCAATCCGTCTTAATATTCCCTGCAAGCTTCATCTCATACTCCATTTTCCCTGCCCTAATCAAACCCTTTGTCCTCCTCTGCTGAGTTCTAAATTTCTCCCAGTCCCCAGGTTCGCTGCTATTTCTGGCCAATTTCTTTGCCACTTCCTTGTGAGGGGTGTGCGGTATTTCATTGTTACAGTGAGGGGTGTGGGGTATATCAGTGTTACAGTGAGGGGTGTGGGGTATATCAGTATTACAGTGACGGGTGTGGGGTACATCAGTGGTTCAGTGAGGAGTGTGGGCTATATTAGTGTTCCAGTGAGGGATATGGGGTATATCAGAGTGTTGCAGTGAGGGGTGTGGGGTATATCAGAGTGTTACAGTGAGGGGTGTGCGGTATATCAGTGTTTCAGTGAGGGGTGTGGTGTATATCAGTGCTACAGTGAGGGGTGTGGGGTATATCAGTGTTTCACTGAGTGGTGTGGGGAATATCAGTGTTACAGTGAGGGGTGTGGGGTATATCAGTGTTTTAGTGAGGGGTGTGGTGTATATCAGTGTTACAGTGTTGGGTGTGGGGTATATCAGTGTTACAGTGAGGGGTGTGGGGTATATCAGTGTTGCAGTGAGGGGTGTGGGGTATGTCAGGGTTACAGTGAGTGGTGTGGGGTATATCAGTGTAACAGTGAGGGGTGTGGGGTATATCAGTGTTACAGTGAGGGGTGTGGGGTATATCAGTGTTACAGTGAGGGGTGTGGGGTATATCACTGTTACAGTGAGGGGAGTGGAGTATATCAGAGTTACAGTGAGGGGTGTGGGGTATATCAGTGTAACAGTGAGGGGTGTGGGGTATATCAGTGTTACAGTGAGGGGTGTGGGGTATATCAGTGTTACAGTGAGGGGTGTGCTGTATGTCAGTGTTACAGTGAGGGGTGTGGGGTATATCAGTGTTACAGTGAGGGGTGTGGGGTATATCAGTGTTACAGTGAGGGGTGTGGGATATATCAATGTTATAGTGAGGGGTGTGGGGTATATCAGTGTTACAGTGAGGGGTGTGGGGTATATCAGTGTTAAAGTGAGGGGTGTGGGGTATATCAGTGTTACAGTGAGGAGTGTGGGGTATATCAGTGTTACAGTGAGGGGTGTGGGGTATATCAGTGTTACAGTGAGGAGTGTGAGGTATATCAGTGTTGCAGTGAGTTGTGTGGGGTATTTCAGTGTTACAGTGAGGGGTGTGGGGTATACCAGTGTTACAGTGAGGGGTGTGGAGTATATCAGTGTTACAGTGAGTTGTGTTGGGTATTTCAGTGTTACAGTGAGGGCTGTGGGGTATATCAGTGTTACAGTGAGGGGTGTGGGGTATATCAGTGTTACAGTGAGGAGTGTGGGGTACACCAGTGTTACAGTGAGTTGTGTGGGTATATCAGTGTTACAGTGAGGGGTGTGGGGTATATCAGTGTTACAGTGAGTGGTGTGTGGTATATCAGTGTTACAGTGAGGGGTGTGGGGTATATCAGTGTTACAGTGAGGGGTATATCAGTGTTACAGTGAGGGGTGTGGGGTATTTCAGTGTTACAGTGAGGGGTGTGGGGTATATCAGTGTTACAGTGAGGGGTGTTGGGTATTTCAGTGTTACAGTGAGGGGTGTGGGGTATATCAGTGTTACAGTGAGGGGTGTGGGGTATATCAGTGTTACAGTGAGGGGTGTGGGGTATATCTCTGTTACAGTGAGGGGTGTGGGGTATATCTCTGTTACAGTGAGGGGTGTGGGGTATATCAGTGTTACAGTGAGTTGTGTGGGTATATCAGTGTTACAGTGAGGGGTGTGGGGTATATCAGTGTTACAGTGAGGGGTGTGGGGTATTTCAGTGTTAGTGAGGGGTGTGGGGTATATCAGTGTTTCAGTGAGGGGTGTGGGGTATTTCAGTGTTAGTGAGGGGTGTGGGGTATATCAGTGTTACAGTGAGGGGTGTGGGTTATATCAGTGTTACAGTGAGGGGTGTGGGGTATATCTCACAACTTTCTGAAAGTATCGAAATTGTATTTTTTCCAGATGAATGCATTTGAAACGCAGCAAAAGTATAAAATCATAAATACGGTGAGTTTTAAAGAATAAATGAACCTTTTTCTCTACAGCATGTATCATGACCGTACAATCCCCATTGGTCTGTATAGCCAATGAAGTCTTTATGGGAGCATAGTCACTGTTGTATTGTGGGAAATGCAGCAATTATTTTACGCACAGCAAGATACCACACACAGCAATGTGATATTGGTCCGATAATCTGTTTTCGTGATGTGGGTTGAGGGATAAATATTGGCCGCAGGACACTGGGGAGAACTCCCCCTGCTCTTCCTCGAAATAGTGGCCATGGGATCCTTGATGTCCACCAGAGAGAGCAGACGGGACCTCGGTTTAACGCCTCATCCGAAAGACGGCACCTCCAACAGTGCTGTGCTCCCTCAGTACTGCCCCTCCGACAGTGCGACGCTCCCTCAGTACTGCCCCTCCGACAGTGCGACGCTCCCTCAGTACTGCCCCTCCGACAGTGCGGCGCTCCCTCAGTACTGCCCCTCCGACAGTGCGGCGCTCCCTCAGTACTGCCCCTCCGACAGTTCGGCACTCCCTCAGTACTGCCCCTCCGACAGTGCGGCGCTCCCTCAGTACTGCCCCTCCGACAGTGCGGCGCTCCCTCAGTACTGCCCCTCCGACAGTGTGGCGCTCCCTCAGTACTGCCCCTCCGACAGTGCGACGCTCCCTCAGTACTGCCCCTCCGACAGTGCGGCGCTCCCTCAGTACTGCCCCTCCGACAGTGCGGCGCTCCCTCAGTACTGCCCCTCCGACAGTGCGGCGCTCCCTCAGTACTGCCCCTCCGACAGTTCGGCACTCCCTCAGTACTGCCCCTCCGACAGTGCGACGCTCCCTCAGTACTGCCCCTCCGACAGTGCGGCGCTCCCTCAGTACTTCCCCTCGGACAGTGCGGCGCTCCCTCAGTACTGCCCCTCCGACAGTGCGGCGCTCCCTCAGTACTGCCCCTCCGACAGCGCGGCGCTCCCTCAGTACTGCCCCTCCGACAGTGCGGGTCCAATGGGATTGTGTACAATGGGAGTGAATGGGAAGGGGTTTGGGTCCATTGGGACTGTGTACAGTGGGAGTGAATGGGAAGGGGTTTGGGTCCATTGGGATTGTGTACAGTGGGAGTGAATGGGATGGGGTTTGGGTCCATTGGGATTGTGCACAGTAGGAGTGAATGGGAAGGGGTTTGGTTCTATTGGGATTGTGTACAGTGGGAGTGACTGGGAAGGGGTTTGGGTCCATTGGGATTGTGCACAGTGGGAGTGAATGGGAAGGGGTTTGGTCCATTGGGATTGTGTACAGTGGGAGTGAATGGGAAGGGGTTTGGGTCCATTGGGATTGTGTACAGTGGGAGTGAATGGGAAGGGGTTTGGGTCCATTGGGATTGTGTACAGTGGGAGTGAATGGGAAGGGGTTTGGGTCCATTGGGATTGTGCACAGTGGGAGTGAATGGGAAGGGGTTTGGGTCCATTGGGATTGTGCACAGTGGGAGTGAATGGGAAGGGGTTTGGGTCCATTGGGATTGTGCACAGTGGGAGTGAATGGGAAGGGGTTTGGGTCCATTGGGATTGTGCACAGTGGGAGTGAATGGGAAGGGGTTTGGGTCCATTGGGATTGTGCACAGTGGGAGTGAATGTGAAGGGGTTTGGGTCCATTGGGATTGTGCGCAGTGGGAGTGAATGGGAAGGGGTTTGGGTCCATTGGGATTGTGCACAGTGGGAGTGAATGGGAAGGGGTTTGGGTCCGTTGGGATTGTGCACAGTGGGAGTGAATGGGAAAGGGTTTGGGTCCATTGGGATTGTGCACAGTGGGAGTGAATGGGAAGGGGTTTGGGTCCATTGGGATTGTGTAGAATGTGAGTGACTGGGAAGGGGTTTGGGTCCATTGGGATTGTGCACAGTGGGAGTGAATGGGAAGGGGTTTGGGTCCATTGGGATTGTGTAGAATGTGAGTGACTGGGAAGGGGTTTGGGTCCATTGGGATTGTGCACAGGGGGAGTGAATGGGAAGGGGTTTGGGTCCATTGGGATTGTGTACAGTGGGAGTGAATGGGAAGGGGTTTGGGTCCATTGGGATTGTGCACAGTGGGAGTGACTGGGAAGGGGTTTGGGTCCATTGGGATTGTGCACAGGGGGAGTGAATGGGAAGGGGTTTGGGTCCATTGGGATTGTGTACAGTGGGAGTGAATGGGAAGGGGTTTGGGTCCATTGGGATTGTGCACAGTGGGAGTGAATGGGAAGGGGTTTGGGTCCATTGGGATTGTGCACTGTGAGACTGACTGGCGTGTGATTGAAGACAAGTAAGATGACGCTTACCGACTGTCCCTGTTCTGTCCCTCCCCACGTTGCAGCTGCTGTCCTATCTCAATGCAGAGAACACGTTCTTCCACCAGGGCTACGACCTCCTCAAGGATCTGGATCCACTCATGAAGCACATGTCAACTCAGGTGAAGGAGGGCTGTGAGTGGGGGGATTTTGATGAATGGCTGTCCTGGTCACCGTTGGGTCGGAAGAACGGGAAGGCGGGTGGGGATTTGCTGGCGGATGTAGCTCAGGTTTCAAGGCACAGGGTCCCAGCACCTACTCAATCCCCGGGCAACACTGATTTGCATCAGAAATAGGAGCAGGAGTCGGCCATTCGGCCCCTCGAGCCTGCTCCGCCATTTAATACGACCATGGCTGATCCGATCATGGACACAGCTCCACTTCCCTGCCCGCCCCCTTATCGGTTAAGCAACTGTCTATCTCTGTCTTAAATGTATTCAATGTCCCGGCTTCCACAGCTCTCTGAGACAGCGAATTCCACAGATTTACAACCCTCTGAGAGAAGAAATTTCTCCTCATTTCAGTTATAAATGGGCGGCCCCTTATTCTAAGACCATGCCCCCTAGTTCTAGTCTCCCCCATCAGTGAGAACATCCTCTCTGCATCCACCTTGTCAAGCCCCCCTCATAATCTGATACGTTTCCATAAGATCACCTCTCATTCTTCTGAATTCCAATGAGTAGAGGCCCAACCTCCTCAACCTTTCCTCATAAGACAACCTCGTCATCTCAGGAATCAATGTGAGGGAACACAAGTCCAGGCTATGTGACCTTGCCTCATAATTTAACCCAATCAGCCCCGCTATCATTCGAGCAAATCTGGTCCCCACCCACTCCAGGGCAATATGTCCATCCTGAGGTACGGTGGTTTGAACTGAAGGAAGTTACTCCATATAGGATCGAGCAATTGTTTTATGCTACTCTAACATAACTTCCCATCCATTTATATTCCAGCACCCTTGAGATTCGGTCCATTGGGATTGTGCACAGTGGGAGTGAATGGGAAGGGGTTTGGGTCCATTGGGATTGTGCACAGTGGGAGTGAATGGGAAGGGGTTTGGGTCCATTGGGATTGTGCACAGTGGGAGTGAATGGGAAGGGGTTTGGGTCCATTGGGATTGTGTACAGTGGGAGTGAATGGGAAGGGGTTTGGGTCCATTGGGATTGTGTGCAGTGGGAGTGAATGGGAAGGGGTTTGGGCCCATTGGGATTGTGTAGTGGGAGTGAATGGGAAGAGGTTTGGGTACATTGTGATTGTGTACAGTGGGAGTGAATGGGAAGAGGTTAGGGTCCATTGGGATTGTGTACAGTGGGAGTGAATGGGAAGGGGTTTGGGTCCATTGGGATTGCGTACAGTGGGAGTGAATGGGAAGGGGTTTGGGTCCATTGGGACTGTGTACAGTGGGAGTGAATGGGAAGGGGTTTGGGTCCATTGGGACTGTGTGCAGTGGGAGTGAATGGGAAGGGGTTTGGCTCCATTGCGATTGTGTGCAGTGGGATTGAATGGGAAGGGGTTTGGGTCTATTGGGATTATGCGCAGTGGGAGTGAATGGGAAGGGGTTTGGGTCCATTGGGATTGTGCGCAGTGGGAGTGAATGGGAAGGGGTTTGGCTCCATTGGGTTTGTGTGCAGTGGGATTGAATGGGAAGGGGTTTGGGTCCATTGGGATTGTGTCCAGTGGGAGTGAATGGGAAGGGGTTTGGGTCCATTGGGACTGTGCGCAGTTGGAGTGAATGGGAGGGGGTTTGGGTCCATTGGGATTGTGCGCAGTGGGAGTGAATGGGAAGGGGTTTGGGTCCATTGGGACTGTGCGCAGTGGGAGTGAATGGGAAGGGGTTTGGCTCCATTTGGACTGTGTACAGTGGGAGTGAATGGGAAGGGGTTTGGCTCCATTGGGACTGTGTGCAGTGGGAGTGAATGGGAAGGGGTTTGGCTCCATTGGGACTGTGTGCAGTGGGAGTGAATGGGAAGGGGTTTGGCTCCATTGGGACTGTGCGCAGTGGGAGTGAATGGGAACAGAGACAACGCAATAACTATGTACCCTCTCCCCCCTCAGCTCGATCAAATCGCCAACGAGTCGCTGGCCCAGCAGAAGGAGCTGGAAAAGCAGCACATGTCAGCACAGCAGCAGGTGAATTGGGATAGCGGCGGAACGTTTCCCGTAGCACACTTGCCCAAGAGGCTCCTGTCGCCAGCCTCTTCCAACCCTTGACTGAAGAGTTGTCAGCTTTTTGATTCCTGCTATATTAACAGGGATCAGTGCTGGGGCCCCAACTATTTACAATCTATATCAACGACTTGGAAGAAGGGACCGAGTGTCACGGAGCCAAGTTTGCTGACGACACAAAGATGGGAGGAAAAGCAATTTGCTGGAGTTCTTTGAGGATGTAACGAACAGGGTGGATAAGGGGGAACCAGTGGATGTGGTGTATTTGGACTTCCAGAAGGCATTTGACAAGGTTGCCACATAAAAGGTTACTGCACAAGATAAAAGTTCACGGGGTTGGGGGTAATATATTAGCATGGATAGAGGATTGGCAAACTAACAGAGAACAGAGAGTCGGGATAAATGGTTCATTCTCTGATTGGCAATCAGTAACTAGTGGGGTGTCGCAGGGATCAGTGCTGGGTCCCCAACTATTTACAATCTATATTAACGACTTGGAAGAAGGGACTGAGTGTAACGTAGCCAAGCTTGCTGACGATACAAAGATGGGAGGAAAAGCAATGTGTGAGGAGGACACAAAAAATCTGCAAAAGGACAGAGACAGGCTCAGTGAGTGGGCAAAAATTTGGCAGATGTTGGAAAGTGTGAGGTCATGCACTTTGGCAGAAAAAACAATCAAAGAGCAAGTTATTATTTCAATGGAGAAAGATTGCAAAGTGCTGCAGTACAGCAGGACCTGGGGGTTACTTGTGCATGAAACACAAAAGGATAGTATGCAGGTACAGCAAGTGATCAGGAATCTTGGTATCTTGGCCTTTATTGCAAAGGGGATGGAGTATAAAAGCAGGGAAGTCTTGCTCCAGTTATACAGGGTATTGGTGAGGCCACACCTGGAGTACTGCGTGCAGTTTTGGTTTCCATATTTACAAAAGGATACACTTGCTTTGGAGGCATATCTAACTCCCTTTTGAATATATCCAACGAACTGGCCTCAACAACTCTCTGCGGTAAAGAATTCCACAGGTTCACATTTCTCTGAGTGAAGAAGTTTCTCCTCATCTCGGTTCTAAATGGCCTACCCCTTCGCCTTAGACTGTGTCCCCTGGTTCTGGACTTCCCCAACATCGGGAACATTCTTCCTGCATCTAACCTGTCCAGTCCCGTCAGAATTTTATATGTTTCTATGAGATCCCCTCTCATCCTTCTAAACTCCAGTGAATACAGGCCCAGTCGATCCAGTCTCTCCTCATATGTCAGTCCTGCCATCCCAGGAATCAGTCTGGTGAACCTTCGCTGCACTCCCTCAATAGCAAGAATGTCCTTCCTCAGATTAGGAGACCAAAACTGAACACAATATTCCAGGTGAGGCCTCACCAAGGTCCTGTACAACTGCAGTAAGACCTCCCTGCTCCTATACTCAAATCCTGTCGCTATGAAGGCCAACATACCATTTGCCTTCTTCACTGTCTGCTGCACCTGCATGCCAACTTTCAATGACTGATGAACCATGACACCCAGGTCTCGTTGCACCTCCCCTTTTCCTCATCTGTCGCCATTCAGATAATAATCTGCCTTCCTGTTTTTGCCACCAAAGTGGATAACCTCACATTTATCCACATTATACTGCATCTGCCATGCATTTGTCCACTCACCTAACCTGTCCAAGTCACCCTGCAGCCTCTTAGCATCCTCCTCACAGCTCACACCGCCACCCAGCTTAGTGTTATCTGCAAACTTGGAGATATTACATTCAATTACTTCATCTAAATCATTGATGTATATTGTAAAGAGCTGGGGTCCCAGCACTGAGCCCTGCGGTACCCCACTAGTTACTGCCTGTCATTCTGAAAAGGACCAGTTTATCCCGACTCTCTGCTTCCTGTCTGCCAACCAGTTCTCTATCCACGTCAGTACATTACCCCCAATACCATGTGCTTTAATTTTACACACCAATCTCTTGTGTGGGACCTTGTCAAAAGCCTTTTGAAAGTCCAAATACACCACATCCACTGGTTCCCCCTTGTCCACTCTACCAGTTACATCCTCAAAAAATTCTAGAAGATTTGTCAAGCATGATTTCCCTTTCATAAATCCATGTTAAGGAGGAGTTTGACCAGAACTTACCAGTGATGAGGGACTTACGTGGAGAGACTGGAGATGCTGGGGTTATTCTCCTCAGAATTTAGACTTCTAGAATCAGAGAAATTCACAGCGCGGAAGGAGGCCATTCGGCCCATCGTGTCCGCCTCGCGCCGGCCGACCAAGAGCCCCCCCCGGCCTAATCCCACTTTCCCGCTCTGGGTCCGTAGCCCTGTAGCTTACGGCACTTCAAGGTGCACTGCCTGCCAAATGTGGGGAGGGTTTCTGCCTCTACCACCCTTTCAGGCTGTGAGTTCCAGACCCTGCCCCAGACCCCCTCCACCCTCTCCCCTCAAATCCCCTCTAAACCTCCCCCCAATTACTTTCAATCCAAGCCCCCTGGTTGTTGACCCCTCTGCCCAGGGAAACAGGTCCGTCCTATCCACTCTATCCAGGCCCCTCATCATTTTATACACCTCAATCAGGTCTCCCCTCAGCCTCCTCTGTTCCAGAGAGAACCACCCCAGCCTATCCAATCTTTCCTCATCGCTAAAATTCTCCAGTCCCGGCAACATCCTGGTAAATCTCCTCTGTACCCTCTCCAGTGCAACATCCTGGTAAATCTCCTCTGTACCCTCTCCAGTGCAACATCCTGGTAAATCTCCTCTGTACCCTCTCCAGTGCAACATCCTGGTAAATCTCCTCTGTACCCTCTCTAGTGCAACATCCTGGTAAATCTCCTCTGTACCCTCTCCAGTGCAACATCCTGGTAAATCTCCTCTGTACCCTCTCCAGTGCAACATCCTGGTAAATCTCCTCTGTACCCTCTCCAGTGCAACATCCTGGTAAATCTCCTCTGTACCCTCTCCAGTGCAACATCCTGGTAAATCTCCTCTGTACCCTCTCCAGTGCAACATTCTGGTAAATCTCCTCTGCACCCTCTCTCGTGCAACATCCTGGTAAATCTCCTCTGTACCCTCTCCAGTGCAACATCCTGTTAAATCTCCTCTGTACCCTCTCCAGTGCAATATCCTGGTAAATCTCCTCTGCACCCTCTCTCGTGCAACATCCTGGTAAATCTCCTCTGTACCCTCTCCAGTGCAACACCCTGGTAAATCTCTCCTGTACCCTCTCTAGTGCAACATCCTGGTAAATCTCCTCTGTACCCTCTCTAGTGCAACATCCTGGTAAATCTCCTCTGTACCCTCTCTAGTGCAACATCCTGGTAAATCTCCTCTGAACCCTCTCTCGTGCAACATCCTGGTAAATCTTCTCTGTACCCTCTCTCGTGCAACATCCTGGTAAATCTCCTCTGCACCCTCTCTAGTGCAACATCCTGGTAAATCTCCTCTGTACCCTCTCCAGTGCAACATCGTGGTAAATCTCCTCTGTACCCTCTCCAGTGCAACATCCTGGTAAATCTCCTCTATACCCTCTCTAGTGCAACATCCTGGTAAATCTCCTCTGCACCCTCTCCAGGGCAATCACATCCTTCCTGTAATGCGAAGACCAGAACTGCACGCAGTACTCCAGCTGTGGCCTAACCAGTGTTTTATACAGTTCAAGCATAACCCCCCCTGCTCTTGTATTCCATGCCTCAGCCAATAAAGGCAAGTATTCCGTATGCCTTCTTAACCCACCTTATCCACCTGGCCTGCTACCTTCAGGGATCTGTGGACCTGCACTCCAAGGTCCCTTTTGTACCTCTACACTTCTCAGTGTCCCACCATTTAATGTTTGTTCCCTCGCCTTGTTAGCCCTCCCCAACTGAGTGTAGAGGGTATGATTAAGAAGTTTGCAGATGATACTAAAACCGGCCGTGTGGTTGATGAAGAAGGCGGCTGCGGACTGCAGGAAGATATCGATCGACGGGTCAGATGGGCAGAGCAGCGGCAAACGCAGTTCAATCCGGAGAAGTGTGAGGGAACGCATTTGGGGAGGGCACCTTACTTAAGGAAGGATATACTAAGCTTTGGAGGGGGTACAGAGACGATTCACTAGGCTGATTCGAGAAATGAGGGGGTTACCTTATGATGATAGATTGAGCAGACTGGGTCTTTACTCGTTGGAGTTCAGAAGGATGAGGGGTGATCTTATAGAAACATATAAAATAATGGAAGGGATAGACAAGATAGAGGCAGAGAGGTTGTTTCCACTGGTCGGGGAGACTAGAACTAGGGGGCACAGCCTCAAAATACGGGGGAGCCAATTTAAAACCGAATTGAGAAGGAATTTCTTCTCCCAGAGGGTTGTGAATCTGTGGAATTCTCTGCCCAAGGAAGCAGTTGAGGCTAGCTCATTGAATGTATTCAAGTCACAGATAGATAGATTTTTAACCAATAAGGGAATTAAGGGTTACGGGGAGCGGGCGGGTAAGTGGAGCTGAGTCCACGGCCAGATCAGCCATGATCTTGTTGAATGGCGGAGCAGGCTCGAGGGGCTAGATGGCCCACTCCTGTTCCTAATTCTTATGTTATTCACAAATGAGTTAGATGTAGTCCTTACTACTCGGGGGATCAAGGGGTATGGTGAGAAAGCAGGAATGGGGTACTGAAGTTGCGTGTTCAGCCATGAACTTATTGAATGGCGGTGCAGGCTCGAAGGGCCGAATGGCCTACTCCTGCACCTATTTTCTATGTTTCTATGCTATCTTCTTATGTTCTAACAAGGCGAGGGAACACGCATTAAACGGTAGGACACTGAGAAGTGTAGAGGAACAGAGGGACCTTGGAGTGCAGGTGCACAGATCCCTGAAGGTAGCAGGCCAGGTGAATAAGGTGGTTTGGGAAGCAAGAGGAGAGAAAAACAAATAGTTGTTCGACGCAGAGAGTTGTTTTGACCTGAAAGGGCGGAGGGAGCTGATTCAATAATGGGGACTTGGATAAATGCTTGGAGGGGAAAAATTTGCAACGGGGAACAATGGGACTGAACCGTCCAATACGGGAGCCACAGTCCCTGTCACAGGTGGGACAGACAGTGGTTGAGGGAAGGGGAGGGTGGGACTGGTTTGCCGCACGCTCCTTCCGCTGCCTGCGCTTGCTTTCTGCACGCTCTCGGCGACGAGACTCGAGGTGCTCAGCGCCCTCCCGGATGCACTTCCTCCACTTAGGGGCGGGACTGGTCTTTGGGCCCAGGGACTCCCAGGTGTCGGTGGGGATGTTGCACTTTATCAGGGAGGGGGGTGTCCCTTGTAACGTTTCCTCTGCCCACCTGGGGGCTCGCTTGCCGTGAGGGAGTTCCGAGTAGAGCGCTCGCTTTGGGAGTCTCGTGCCTGGGGGGGGCGTGCGGACAATGCGGCCCTGCCCAGCGGAGCTGGTCGAGTGCGGTCAGTGCTCCGACGGGACGAAATTGGACCGATCTCTCAACGAACCGGCCGGCACAGGCCCGATGGGCCGAACGGCCCCCCCCACTCCACCCCACTTCCGTGATGTCTCGTTCCACGATTTTAGCCGATGGCCTCGAATGGGGCCTGGCCATGGGGTGGCAGCAGAGTCCAGGTTGGGCCTCACGGCTGCTGTGTTGCTGCAGGAAAGGACCAGGCTCCGTTTCCGGCCTAGTGTTGAGTTAGCCTGATCCTCACACCGACCGAAAGGGGTATGGAGGGGAAGCAGGAATGGGGTACTGAGGTTGAATGATCAGCCATGATCTTATTGAATGGCGGTGCAGGCTCGAAGGGCCGAATGGCCTACTCCTGCACCTATTTTCGAGGTTTCTATGTTAACCCGTCTCTGGTCCAGGGAGAATAACCCCAGCTGCCCCAGTGCTCGACGGGCGTAACATCTGGTCCAACTAATCCCCTTTGCACCCCCCCCTGCCCCGCTCTCAGGATATCTCCGCAGACTATGGGACCGAGTATTTGCGCAAAGCTCCCCAGGGGATTGCGATCGAAGGCTACCTGTTCAAACGGGCACCCAAGGCATCGAAAACCTGGAACAGGTACGTCCCACGGCCACTTTACACCGGGAGCGCGAGTGCAGACCAGGAATGGGAGCCTGGCTCGCGTAGGCAGTGTCAGAGCTGGGAGTGAGGGAGCGCCGCACTGCGCTGTCGGAGGGGCAGTACTGAGGGAGTGTCGCACTGTCGGAGGGGCAGTACTGAGGGAGTGCCGCACTTTCGGAGGGGCAGTACTGAGGGAGCGCCGCACTGTCGGAGGGGCAGTACTGAGGGAGCGCCGCACTTTCGGAGGGGCAGTACTGAGGGAGGGCCGCACTGTCGGAGGGGCAGTACTGAGGGAGTGCCGCACTGTCGGAGGGGCAGTACTGAGGGAGCGCCGCACTGTCGGAGGGGCAGTACTGAGGGAGCGCCGCACTGTCGGAGGGGCAGTACTGAGGGAGCGCCGCACTGTCGGAGGGGCAGTACTGAGGGAGCGCCGCACTGTCGGAGGGGCAGTACTGAGGGAGCGCCGCACTGTCGGAGGGGCAGTACTGAGGGAGCGCCGCACTGTCGGAGGGGCAGTACTGAGGGAGCGCCGCACTGTCGGAGGGGCAGTACTGAGGGAGCGCCGCACTGTCGGAGGGGCAGTACTGAGGGAGCGCCGCACTGTCGGAGGGGCAGTACTGAGGGAGCGCCGCACTGTCGGAGGGGCAGTACTGAGGGAGCGCCGCACTGTCGGAGGGGCAGTACTGAGGGAGCGCCGCACTGTCGGAGGGGCAGTACTGAGGGAGCGCCGCACTGTCGGAGGGGCAGTACTGAGGGAGTGCCGCACTGTCGGAGGGGCAGTACTGAGGGAGCGCCGCACTGTCGGAGGGACAGTACTGAGGGAGCGCCGTGCTGCGCTGTGGGAGGGGCAGTACTGAGGGAGCGCCGCACTGTCGGACAGCATGTTTGTTGGATCTTGCTGTGCTGGTTAAAGCCTGCCCCTTGACCTGACGTTACAACAGCGATGCCGCTCGAAAAAGTGCATCTTTGGCTGCAAAGGGCGTTGGTGACGTCCAACACGACGGAAGGCGGGATCATTCTGAGCTTATTTTTCAAGTGTGTCTGTGCCTTTGCGAACATTTTTGGTCTGTTGTTAACTCTGCTTTTCCTCACGTCCAGACACTGGTTCTCCATCCAGAACAATCAACTGGTCCACCAGACAAAGCTCAAGGTACGGTTAACAAAAGGTTAGTCTGCAGGTACAGCAAGTGATCAGGAAGGCCAATGGTATCTTGGCCTTTATTGCAAAGGGGATGGAGTATAAAAGCAGGGAAGTCTTGCTCCAGTTATACAGGGTATTGGTGAGGCCACACCTGGAGTACTGCGTGCACAGTTCTGGTCTCCGTATTTACGAAAGGATATACTCGCTTTGGAGGCAGTTCAGAGAAGGTTCACTCGGTTGATTCCTGGGATGAGGGGGTTGATTTATGAGGGAAGGTTGAGGAGGTTGGGCCTCTACTCATTGGAATTCAGGAGAATGAGAGGTGATCTTATCGAAACGTATCAGATTATGAGGGGGCTCGACAAGGTGGATGCAGAGAG
Organism: Pristiophorus japonicus; assembly: GCF_044704955.1. Classification (NCBI taxonomy): domain Eukaryota; kingdom Metazoa; phylum Chordata; class Chondrichthyes; family Pristiophoridae; genus Pristiophorus; species Pristiophorus japonicus. Next base: position 136,262 of record NW_027254758.1, read on the forward strand.
GATGTTCCCACTGATGGGGGGAGACTAGAACTAGGGGGCATGGTCTTAGAATAAGGGGCCGCCCATTTAAAACTGAGATGAGGAGGAATTTCTTCTCTCAGAGGGTTGTAAATCTGTGGAATTCGCTGCCTCAGAGAGCTGTGGAAGCCGGGACATTGAATATATTTAAGACAGAGAGAGACAGTTCCTTAACCGATAAGGGGATAAGGGGAGCGGGCAGGGAAGTGGAGCTGTGTCCATGATCGGATCAGCCATGATGGTATTAAATGGCGGAGCAGGCTCGAGGGGCCGAATGGCCGACTCCTGCTCCTATTTCTGATGTTCTCATGTTCTTATTCTGATGTTCTTATGAAAGGCCGTTGTTTTCGGTCCCCGCCACAAACTGCGTTCCCCAGTCCCCGACTCCCTCCCTCTCCCCAACTCCTGTCTGAGGCTGAGCCAGACTGTTCGCACCCTGGGTGTCATATTTCACCCTGAAATGAGCTCCCGGCCACATATCCACAGCATAACTAAACCCGTCTGTTTCCCACCTCCGTAACATCGCCCGTCTCCGCCCCCCTGCCTCAGCTCTTCCGCTGCTGAAGCCCTCATCAGTGCCTCTCCTCTCCCGACTTGACCGTTCCAACGCACTCCTGGCCGGCCTCCCACGTTCTACCCAACGCAAACTAGAGGTCATCCAAAAGTCGGCTGCCCCCGTGTCCCAACTCGCACCAAGTCCCACTCACCCATCACCCCCTGCCCCCGTGTCCTAACTCACACCCAGTCCCGCTCACCCATCACCCCCTGTGCTCACTGACCCCGTGTCCTAACTCACACCCAGTCCCGCTCACCCATCACCCCCTGTGCTCACTGTCCCCGTGTCCTAACTCACACCCAGTCCCACTCACCCATCACCCCCTGTGCTCACTGACCCCATGTCCTAACTCGCACCGAGTCCCACTCACCCATCACCCCCTGTGCTCACTGCCCTGTGTCCTAACTCACACCGAGTCCCACTCACCCATCACCCCCTGTGCTCACTGCCCCGTGTCCTAACTCGCACCCAGTCCCGCTCACCCATCACCCCCTGTGCTCGCTGCCCCCGTGTCCTAACTCACACCGAGTCCCACTCACCCATCACCCCCTGTGCTCACTGCCCCGTGTCCTAACTCACACCGAGTCCCACTCACCCATCACCCCCTGTGCTCACTGTCCCCGTGTCCTAACTCACACCGAGTCCCACTCACCCATCACCCCCCGTGCCCCGTGTCCTAACTCACACCCAGTCCCACTCACCCATCACCCCCTGTGCTCACTGACCCCGTGTCCTAACTCACACCGAGTCCCACTCACCCATCACCCCCTGTGCCCCGTGTCCTAACTCGCACCGAGTCCCACTCACCCATCACCCCCTGTGCTCACTGTCCCCGTGTCCTAACTCACACCGAGTCCCACTCACCCATCACCCCCTGTGCTCACTGCCCCGTGTCCTAACTCGCACCCAGTCCCACTCACCCATCACCCCCTGTGCTCACTGCCCCCGTGTCCGAACTCGCACCGAATCCCACTCACCCATCACCCCCTGTGCTCACTGACCTGTGTCCTAACTCGCACCGAGTCCCACTCACCCATCACCTCCTGTGCTCACTGCCCCCAGTGTCCTAACTCACACCCAGTCCCACTCACCCATCACCCCCGTGCCCCGTGTCCTAACTCGCACCGAGTCCCACTCACCCATCACCCCCTGTGCTCACTGACCCCAGTGTCCTAACTCGCACCGAGTCCTGCTCACCCATCACCCCCTGTGCTCACTGCCCCCGTGTCCTAACTCACACCGACTCCCACTCACCCATCACCCCCTGTGCTCACTGACCCGTGTCCTAACTCACACCGAGTCCCACTCACCCCGTGTCCTAACTCACACCGAGTCCCACTCACCCATCACCTCTGTGCTCACTGCCCCGTGTCCTAACTCGCACCCAGTCCCGCTCACCCATCACCCCCTGTGCTCGCTGCCCCGTGTCCTAACTCGCACCGAGTCCCACTCACCCATCACCCCCTGTGCTCACTGACCTTAATTCGCTCCCGGTTAAGCAACGCCTTGATTTCAAAATTCTCATCCGTGTTTACAAATCCCTCCATGGCCCTCGCCCCCTCCCTATCTCTGTAACCTCCTCCAGCCCCTACACCCCTCCCTATCTCTGTAACCCCCTCCAGCCCCCACACCTCTCCCTATCTCTGTAACCTCCTCCAGCCCCTACACCCCTCCCTATCTCTGTAATCAATCAATTGTTGTATCATCTAATATACCTGACGTCTCCTTCCATGGCTTGTTGTCATAACAACATAAGAAATAGGAGCAGAAGTCGGCCATTCGGCCCCTCGAGCCTGCTCCGCCATTTAATACGATCATGGCTGATCCGATCATGGACACAGCTCCACTTCCCTGCCCGCCCCCTTATCCCCTTATCGGTTAAGGAACTGTCTATCTCTGTCTTAAATATATTCAATGTCCCGGCTTCCACAGCTCTCTGAGGCAGTGAATTCCACAGATTTACAACCCTCGGAGAGAAGAAATTCCTCCTCATCTCAGTTTTAAATGGGCGGCCCCTTATTCTAAGACCATGCCCCCTAGTTCTAGTCTCCCCCATCAGTGGGAACATCCTCTCTGCATCCACCTTGTCGAGCCCCCCTCATAATCTGATACGTTTCGATAAGATCACCTCTCATTCTTCTGAGTTCCAATGAGTAGAGGCCCAACCTCCTCAACCTTTCCTCATAAGTCAACCCCCTCATCCCCGGAATCAACCGAGTGAACCTTCTCTGAACTGCCTCCAAAGCAAGTGTATCCTTTCGTAAATACGGAAACCAAAACTGCACGCAGTACTCCAGGTGTGGCCTCACCAATACCCTGTATAACTGGAGCAAGACTTCCCTGCTTTTATACTCCATCCCCTTTGCAATAAAGGCCAAGATACCATTGGCCTTCCTGATCACTTGCTGTACCTGCGTACTCGCTCCTCCTCCGCCCCGATCTCGCGCCGCTCCTCCGCGCCAAACATTTGCCGCTCCTCTGCCCTGATGACTGGTCACAAGTCCGCCATGACCTTCCCGATCCTCTGCTGTCCCTGAGCCCCACCGATGTTCCTGCCCACGCTCCAAACGGTGAGTCTTGCTCTGTATGGGGTGTGGGCTCATACCGGGTGTGAGAATCAGGCTAACTCCAGCACTAGGCCCGGAATGAAGCCTGGACATTTCCTGCTCTGTGTGTGTGTGTGGGGGCGCTGTCCTACACCGGGTGTGAGAATCAGGCTAACTCCAGCACCAGGCCCGGAATGAAGCCTGGACATTTCCTGCTCTGTGTGTGTGTGTGGGGGCGCTGTCCTACACCCTTGGGGGGGGGGGGGGGGGTGGATGTGAGGATCAGGCTAACTCCAGCACCAGGCCCGGAATGAAGCCTCGGCATTTCCTGCTCTGTGTGTGTGTGTGTGTGTGTGTGTGTGTGCTCTGTCCCACACCGGGTGTGAGAATCAGGCTAACTCCAGCACCAGGCCCGGAATGAAGCCTCGGCATTTCCTGCTCTGTGTGCATGTGCGGGGCTGCTGTCCCACACCGGGGGGGTGGGGGGGGGTGTGAGGATCAGGCTAACTGCAGCACTAGGCCCGGATTGAAGCCTGAGCATTTCCTGCTCTGTGCGGAGGGGGGAAGAGGTTTCAGTCCCACTCCGGGTGAGAGAGATCAGGCGAACTCCAGCACCAGGCCCGGAATGAAGCCTGGGCCTTTGTGCCTGCTCCGTGCGGATGTGGGAGGGGGCGGTGGTTCGGTGACCGTGGGTGATGAGACGTTGAGGGTTCGCGAGTCGGAGCCTTTGACTGACTCCCAATTTGTCGCCTCCCTCAGGAGGATCCGGTCCCGGTGGTGGAGGATCTCAGACTGTGCTCCGTCAAGCCCCTGGACGAGATCGAGCGACGTTTCTGCTTTGAGGTGGTCTCGGTTCGCACGTACGTCGCGCCGATCGCTGGGAATCGGGGGGCAGCGGAGGAGGGGGAGGGGTGCCATAGGGCCCAGATTGCTGAGTCATAGACACACCAAAACTCACAGCGCGGAAGGAGGCCATTTCGGCCCATCGTGTCCGCCTCGCGCCGGCCGACCAAGAGCCCCCCCCCCCGACCTAATCCCACTTTCCCGCTCTGGGTCCGTAGCCCTGTAGCTTACGGCACTTCAAGGTGCACTGCCTGCCAAATGTGGGGAGGGTTTCTGCCTCTACCGCCCTTTCAGGCCGTGAGTTCCAGACCCTGCCCCTGACCCCCCCCTCCACCCTCTCCCCTCAAATCCCCTCTAAACCTCCCCCCAATTACTTTCAATCCAAGCCCCCTGGTTGTTGACCCCTCTGCCCAGGGAAACAGGTCCGTCCTATCCACTCTATCCAGGCCGCTCATCATTTTATACACCACAATCAGGTCACCCCTCAGCCTCCTCTGTTCCAGAGAGAACCACCCCAGCCTATCCAATCTTTCCTCATGGCTAAAATTCTCCAGTCCCGGCAACATCCTGGTAAATCTCCTCTGTACCCTCTCCAGTGCAACATCCTGGTAAATCTCCTCTGTACCCTCTCCAGTGCAACATCCTGGTAAATCTCCTCTGTACCCTCTCTAGTGCAACATCCTGGTAAATCTCCTCTGTACCCTCTCCAGTGCAACATCCTGGTAAATCTCCTCTGTACCCTCTCCAGTGCAACATCCTGGTAAATCTCCTCTGCACCCGCTCCAGTGCAACATCCTGGTAAATCTCCTCTGTACCCTCTCCAGTGCAACATTCTGGTAAATCTCCTCTGTACCCTCTCCAGTGCAACATCCTGGTAAATCTCCTCTGTACCCTCTCCAGTGCAACATCCTGGTAAATCTCCTCTGTACCCTCTCCAGTGCAACATCCTGGTAAATCTCCTCTGCACCCGCTCCAGTGCAACATCCTGGTAAATCTCCTCTGTACCCTCTCCAGTGCAACATCCTGGTAAATCTCCTCTGTACCCTCTCCAGTGCAACATCCTGGTAAATCTCCTCTGTACCCTCTCCAGTGCAACATCCTGGTAAATCTCCTCTGTACCCTCTCCAGTGCAACATCCTGGTAAATCTCCTCTGCACCCTCTCTAGTGCAACATCCTGGTAAATCTCCTCTGCACCCTCTCCAGTGCAACATCCTGGTAAATCTCCTCTGCACCCTCTCCAGTGCAACATCCTGGTAAATCTCCTCTGCACCCTCTCCAGTGCAACATCCTGGTAAATCTCCTCTGCACCCTCTCCAGTGCAACATCCAGGTAAATCTCCTCTGTACCCTCTCCAGTGCAACATCCTGGTAAATCTCCTCTGTACCCTCTCTAGTGCAACATCCTGATAAATCTCCTCTGTACCCTCTCCCGTGGAATCACGTCCTTCCTGTAATGTTGTGACCAGAACTGCACGCAGTACTCCAGTTGTGATCGAACTAAAGTGTGGGAGACGGGGGAAAAGGGCCAGTGAGACAGAGAGAGAGAGAGAGAGAGAGAGAGAGACAGACAGACAGACAGACAGACAGAGAGAGAGAGAGAGAGAGAGAGAGAGACAGAGAGAGACAGAGAGAGAGAGAGAGAGAGAGAGAGAGAGACAGAGAGAGAGACAGAGAGAGAGAGAGAGACAGAGAGAGAGAGAGAGCGCGCGACATAGAGACTGAGAGAAGGAGAGACAGAGAGGAGATTCAGAGCGAGATGGAGAGAGTGAGAGACAGCGCAACTGAGAGAGGGAGACAGAGAGACAGAGACAGAGAGTGAGAGAGAGAGAGAGAGCGAGAGATAGAGAGAGAGAGAGACAGAGAGAGAGACAGAGCGAGAGGGAGAGAGACAGAGAGACAGAGCAAGACGAAGAGAGAGAGCGAGAGAGACAGAAAGAAGGAGAGACAGCGAGAGGGAGAGAGAGAGACTGAGTGAAAGACAGATGAGGTGAGAATCAGAGACTTAGAAAAACTATTTCACGGGTTTATAGGCCTCGCTGGCCAGGCCGGCGTTTGTCGCCCGTCCCTCGTCGCAGTTGAGAAGGTGGAGGTGAGCCGCCTTCTTGAACCGCTGCAGTCCCGTGTGGTGAAGGTGCTCCCACACAGTGCTGTTCGGGAGGGAGTTCCGGGATTGTGACCCGGCGACGATGCAGGAACGGCCGGTAGAGCCCCCAGTCGGGACGGTGTGTGTGACTGGGGAGGGGGAACGTGGAGGGGGTGGTGTTCCCATGCGCCCGCTGCCCTGGTCCTCCGTGGCGGGCAGAGGCGGTGGGTTTGGGAGGTGCTGCCGAAGAAGCCTTGGCCAGTTGCCGCGGTGGGTCTTGGAGACGGTGCACACTGCGGCCCACGGTGTGCCGGTGGTGGAGGGAGGGAGGGAAGTGTTGGAGGTGGTGGGCGGCTCTGGTGAGTGTCTCGCTGGGCCATTTCAGAGGGGAGTTAATAGTCATCATCGTTATAGGCCGTCCCTCGGAATCGAGGAAAACTTGCCTCCACTGTTAACATGAGTCCTCAGGTGGCTGAACAGCCCAATACGAGAGCCACAGTCCCTGTCACAGGTGGGACAGACGGTGGTTGAGGGAAGGGGAGGGTGGGACTGGTTTGCCGCACGCTCCTTCCGCTGCCTGCGCTTGCTTTCTGCACGCTCTCGGCGACGAGACTCGAGGTGCTCAGCGCCCTCCCGGATGCACTTCCTCCACTTAGGGGCGGCACTGGTCTTTGGGCCAGGGACTCCCAGGTGTCGGTGGGGATGTTGCACTTTATCAGGGAGGGGGGTGTCCCTTGTAACGTTTCCTCTGCCCACCTGGGGCTCGCTTGCCGTGAAGGAGTTCCGAGTAGAGCGCTCGCTTTGGGAGTCTCGTGTCTGGGGGCGTGCGGACAATGTGGCCCTGCCCAGCGGAGCTGGTCGAGTGTGGTCAGTGCTTCGATGCTGGGGATGTTGGCCTGGTCGAGGACGCTAACGTTGGTGCGTCTGTCCTCCCGGGGGATTTGCAGGATCTTGCGGAGACATCGTTGGTGGTATTTCTCCAGCGACTTGAGGTGTCTACTGCACATGGTCCATGTCTCTGAGTCATACAGGAGGGCGGGTATCACTACAGCCCTGTAGACCATGAGCTGGGGGTGAGATACCTACTGTACATGGTCCATGTCTCTGAGCCATACAGGAGGGCGGGTATCACTACAGTCCTGTAGACCATGAGCTGGGGGTGAGATACCTACTGTACATGGTCCATGTCTCTGAGCCATACAGGAGGGCAGGTATCACTACAGCCCTGTAGACCATGAGCTGGGGGTGAGATACCTACTGTACATGGTCCATGTCTCTGAGTCATACAGGAGGGCGGGTATCACTACAGCCCTGTAGACCATGAGCTGGGGGTGAGATACCTACTGTACATGGTCCGTGTCTCTGAGCCATACAGGAGGGCGGGTATCACTACAGCCCTGTAGACCATGAGCTGGGGGTGAGATACCTACTGTACATGGTCCGTGTCTCTGAGCCATACAGGAGGGCGGGTATCACTACAGCCCTGTAGACCATGAGCTGGGGGTGAGATACCTACTGTACATGGTCCATGTCTCTGAGCCATACAGGAGGGCGGGTATCACTACAGCCCTGTAGACCATGAGCTGGGGGTGAGATACCTACTGTACATGGTCCATGTCTCTGGGCCATACAGGAGGGCGGGTATCACTACAGCCCTGTAGACCATGAGCTGGGGGTGAGATACCTACTGTACATGGTCCATGTCTCTGAGCCATACAGGAGGGCGGGTATCACTACAGCCCTGTAGACCATGAGCTGGGGGTGAGATACCTGCTGTACATGGTCCATGTCTCTGAGCCATACAGGAGGGTGGGTATCACTACAGCCCTGTAGACCATGAGCTGGGGGTGAGATACCTACTGTACATGGTCCATGTCTCTGAGCCATACAGGAGGGCGGGTATCACTACAGCCCTGTAGACCATGAGCTGGGGGTGAGATACCTGCTGTACATGGTCCATGTCTCTGAGCCATACAGGAGGGCGGGTATCACTACAGCCCTGTAGACCATGAGCTGGGGGTGAGATACCTACTGTACATGGTCCATGTCTCTGGGCCATACAGGAGGGCGGGTATCACTACAGCCCTGTAGACCATGAGCTGGGGGTGAGATACCTACTGTACATGGTCCATGTCTCTGAGTCATACAGGAGGGCGGGTATCACTACAGCCCTGTAGACCATGAGCTTGGTGGTGGATTTGAGGGCCTGGTCTTCAAACACTCTTTTCCTCAGGCGGCCGAGGGCTGCACTGGAGGCGGTGTTGGACCTCGTCGCCAATGTCTGCTCTTGTTGAGAGGAGGCTCCCGAGGTTTGGGAAATGGTCCACGGTGTCCAGGGCCGGGCCGTGGATCTTGATGACTGGGGGGCAGTGCTGTGCGGCGAGGACAGGCTGGTGGAGGACCTTTGTCTTACGGATGTTTCGCGTAAGGCCCGTGCTTTCATACGCCTCGGTAAATACGTCCTGGAGTTCAGCCTGTAGCTGTCGCGGTGGGAGTTGAACGCCGGTCTCGGGGTCAACGGTCAAGTCGCTGGATTTCCGGTGGCGGTAACGAGACAACTGTGTAGGCCCGTGGATCGGGAGTGAGCCTTGTTGTCCGCTGTAACCCTCTTCCCTTTTCAGGAGCTGTGTCCTCCAGGCGGACTCTGAGTCACTGCGACAGGCGTGGATCCAGGCGGTGGGGTCCAGCATCGACACGGCCTACCGTGAGGCGCCGGACTCAGACACGGCCGCAGAGGTGAGGGGCCGTGGCCTTGCACGGTGGGGCGGCTCGCGGAGCGGGACAAGCCCAGGCTCCGGCCCCGGCCTAGTGTCAAGTTAGCCTGATATACGCACACCACACACCCTCCCCCCCGCGCACACCCTGATAGTTGTGCACAGCAAGCTCCCACAAACAGCAGTGACGTCAATGACCACATCATCGGTTTCAGCGAGGCTGGTTGAGGAATAAGTCTTGGCCCCAGGACACCGGGGGGAACAACCGCCTGCTCTTCTCCCCTGTAGTGGCCGTGGGATCTTGTACGAGCCCCCGAGAGGGCAGACGCGGCCTCGGTTTAACGCCTCATCCGAAAGACGGCCCCTCAGACAGTGCGGCGCTCCCTCAGTACCGTCCCTCCAACAGTGCAGCACTCCCTCAGTACTGCCCCGCCGACAGTGCAACGCTCCCTCAGTACCGCACCTCCGACAGTGCGGCGCTCCCTCAGTACTGCCCCTCCGACAGTGCGGCGCTCCCTCAGTACTGCCCCTCCGACAGTGCGGCACTCCCTCAGTACTGCCCCTCCGACAGTGCAGCACTCCCTCAGTACTGCCCCTCCGACAGTACGGCGCTCCCTCAGTACTGCCACTCCGACAGTGCAGCATTCCCTCAGTACTGCCCCTCCGACAGTGCAGCACTCCCTCAGTACTGCCCCTCCGACAGTACGGCGCTCCCTCAGTACTGCCACTCCGACAGTGCAGCATTCCCTCAGTACTGCCCCTCCGACAGTGCGGCACTCCCACAGTACTGCCCCTCCGACAGTGCGGCACTCCCTCAGTACTGCCCCTCCGACAGTGCGGCACTCCCTCAGTACTGCCCCTCCGACAGTGCAGCGCTCCCTGAGTACTGACCCTCCGACAGAGCATCACTCCCTCAGCACTGCCCCTCCGACAGTGCAGCGCTCCCTCAGTACTGCCCCTCCGACAGTGCAGCGCTCCCTGAGTACTGCCCCTCCGACAGTGCGGCACTCCCTCAGTACTGCCCCTCCGACAGTGCGGCACTCCCTCAGTACTGCCGTGTTTATTATTTTGCCTTTCCCACAGAGCTCGGAGATGAATGCCGCGTCCTCGCTGGGCAAGGAAGGGCCGAGAGAAGGCCCCAGCGTCCTTCAGCAGGTGGTCCGGTTGCCAGGCAACGAGCGGTGCTGCGATTGTGGGAGAGCAGATCCTCGTTGGGCCAGCATTAATCTCGGCATCACCTTGTGCATCGAGTGCTCTGGTATCCACAGGTGAGCGGGCAGAGGGGTTTACACTGCATCTGGGAGGAGGTGGGCGAGAGGGTTAATCCCCCTCCGATAGGGAACAAGGTCTGTAACTGGGAGGAGGTGGGTGAGAGGGTTAATCCCCCTCCGATAGGGAACAGGGTCTGTAACTGGGAGGAGGTGGGTGAGAGGGTTAATCACCCTCCGATAGGGAACAGGGTCTGTAACTGGGAGGAGGTGGGTGAGAGGGTTAATCACCCTCCGATAGGGAACAGGGTCTGTAACTGGGAGGAGGTGGGTGAGAGGGTTAATCCCCTCCGATCGGGAACAGGCTGTAACTGGGGGGAGGTGGGTGAGAGGGTTAATCCAGAGGGTTAATCCCCCTCCGATAGGGAATAGGGTCTGTGACTGGGAGGAGGTGGGTGAGAGGGTTAATCCTCCTCCGATAGGGAACAGGGTCTGTAACTGGGAGGAGGTTGGCGAGAGGGTTAATCCCCCTCCGATAGGGAACAGGGTCTGTAACTGGGAGGAGGTGGGCGAGAGGGTTAATCCCCCTCCGATAGGGAACAGGGTCTGTAACTGGGAGGAGGTGGGTGAGAGGGTTAATCCCCCTCCGATAGGGAACAGGGTCTGTAACTGGGAGGAGGTGGGTGAGAGGGTTAATCCCCCCTCCGATAGGGAACAGGGTCTGTAACTGGGAGGAGGTGGGTGAGAGGGTTAATCCCCCTCCGATAGGGAACAGGGTCTGTAACTGGGAGGAGGTGGGTGAGAGGTTTAATCCCCCTCCGATAGGGAACAGGGTCTGTAACTGGGAGGGGGTGGGTGAGAGGGTTAATCCCCCTCCGATAGGGAACAGGGTCTGTAACTGGGAGGAGGTGGGTGAGAGGGTTAATCCCCCTCCGATCGGGAACAGTCTGAAACTGGGAGGAGGTGGGCGAGAGGGTTAATCCTCCTCCGATAGAGAACAGGGTCTGTAACTGGGAGGAGGTGGGTGAGAGGGTTAATCTCCCTCCGATAGGGAACAGGATCTGTAACTGGGAGGAGGTGGACGAGAGGGTTAATCCCCCTCCGATAGGGAACAGGATCTGTAACTGGGAGGTGGGCGAGAGGGTTAATCCCCCTCCGATAGGAAACAGGGTCTGTAACTGGGAGGAGGTGGGTGAGAGGGTTAATCCCCCTCCGATAGGGAACAGGGTCTGTAACTGGGAGGAGGTGGGTGAGAGGGTTAATCCCCCTCCGATAGGGAACAGGGTCAGTAACTGGGAGGAGGTGGGTGAGAGGGTTAATCCCCCTCCGATAGGGAACAGGGTCTGTAACTGGGAGGAGGTGGGTGAGAGGGTTAATCCCCCTCCGATAGGGAACAGGGTCTGTAACTGGGAGGAGGTGGGTGAGAGGGTTAATCCCCCTCCGATAGGGAACAGGGTCTGTAACTGGGAGGAGGTGGGTGAGAGGGTTAATCCCCCTCCGATAGGGAACAGGGTCTGTAACTGGGAGGAGGTGGGCGAGAGGGTTAATCCCCTCCGATAGGGAACAGGGTCTGTAACTGGGAGGAGGTGGGTGAGAGGGTTAATCCCCCTCCGATAGGGAACAGGGTCTGTAACTGGGAGGAGGTGGGTGAGAGGGTTAATCCCCCTCCGATAGGGAACAGGGTCTGTAACTGGGAGGAGGTGGGTGAGAGGGTTAATCCCCCTCCGATAGGGAACAGGGTCTGTAACTGGGAGGAGGTGGGTGAGAGGGTTAATCCCCCTCCGATAGGGAACAGGGTCTGTAACTGGGAGGAGGTGGGTGAGAGGGTTAATCCCCCTCCGATAGGGAACAGTGTCTGTAACTGGGGGGATGTGGGTGAGAGGGTTTATCCTCCTCCGATTGGGAACAGGGTCTGTAACTGGGAGGAGGTGGGTGAGAGGGTTAATCCCCCTCCGATAGGGAACAGGGTCTGTAACTGGGAGGAGGTAGGTGAGAGGGTTAATCCCCCTCCGATAGGGAACAGGCTGTAACTGGGAGGAGGTGGGTGAGAGGGTTAATCCCCCTCCGATAGGGAACAGGGTCTGTAACTGGGAGGAGGTGGGCGAGAGGGTTAATCTCCCTCCGATAGGGAACAGGTTCTGTAACTGGGAGGAGGTGGGTGAGAGGGTTAATCCCCCTCCGATAGGGAACAGGGTCTGTAACTGGGAGGTGGGTGAGAGGGTTAATCCCCCTCCGATAGGGAACAGGGTCTGTAACTGGGGGGAGGTGGGTGAGAGGGTTAATCGCCCTCCGATAGGGAACAGGGTCTGTAACTGGGAGGTGGGTGAGAGGGTTAATCCCCCTCCGATAGGGAACAGGCTGTAACTGGGAGGAGGTGGGTGAGAGGGTTAATCCCCCTCCGATAGGGAACAGGGTCTGTAACTGGGAGGAGGTGGGTGAGAGGGTTAATCCCCCTCCGATAGGGAACAGGGTCTGTAACTGGGAGGAGGTGGGTGAGAGGGTTAATCCCCCTCCGATAGGGAACAGGGTCTGTAACTGGGAGGAGGTGGGTGAGAGGGTTAATCCCCCTCCGATAGGGAACAAGGTCTGTAACTGGGAGGAGGTGGGTGAGAGGGTTAATTCCACTCCGATGGAGAACAGGGTCTGTAACTGGGAGGAGGTGGGTGAGAGGGTTAATCCCCCTCCGATAGGGAACAAGGTCTGTAACTGGGAGGAGGTGGGTGAGAGGGTTAATCCCCCTCCGATGGGGAACAGGGTCTGTAACTGGGAGGAGGTGTGCGAGAGGGTTAATCCCCCTCCGATAGGGAACAGGGTCTGTAACTGGGAGGAGGTGGGCGAGAGGGTTAATCCCCCTCCGATAGGGAACAGGGTCTGTAACTGGGAGGAGGTGGGCGAGAGGGTTAATCCCCCTCCGATAGGGAACAGGGTCTGTAACTGGGAGGAGGTGGGCGAGAGGGTTAATCCCCCTCCGATAGGGAACAGGGTCTGTAACTGGGAGGAGGTAGGTGAGAGGGTTAATCCCCCTCCGATAGGGAACAGGCTGTAACTGGGAGGAGGTGGGTGAGAGGGTTAATCCCCCTCCGATAGGGAACAGGGTCTGTAACTGGGAGGAGGTGGGCGAGAGGGTTAATCTCCCTCCGATAGGGAACAGGTTCTGTAACTGGGAGGAGGTGGGTGAGAGGGTTAATCCCCCTCCGATAGGGAACAGGGTCTGTAACTGGGAGGTGGGTGAGAGGGTTAATCCCCCTCCGATAGGGAACAGGGTCTGTAACTGGGGGGAGGTGGGTGAGAGGGTTAATCGCCCTCCGATAGGGAACAGGGTCTGTAACTGGGAGGAGGTGGGTGAGAGGGTTAATCCCCCTCCGATAGGGAACAGGGTCTGTAACTGGGGGGAGGTGGGTGACAGGGTTAATCGCCCTCCGATAGGGAACAGGGTCTGTAACTGGGAGGTGGGTGAGAGGGTTAATCCCCCTCCGATAGGGAACAAGGTCTGTAACTGGGAGGAGGTGGGTGAGAGGGTTAATCCCCCTCCGATGGGGAACAGGGTCTGTAACTGGGAGGAGGTGTGCGAGAGGGTTAATCCCCCTCCGATAGGGAACAGGGTCTGTAACTGGGAGGAGGTGGGCGAGAGGGTTAATCCCCCTCCGATAGGGAACAGGGTCTGTAACTGGGAGGAGGTGGGCGAGAGGGTTAATCCCCCTCCGATAGGGAACAGGGTCTGTAACTGGGAGGAGGTAGGTGAGAGGGTTAATCCCCCTCCGATAGGGAACAGGCTGTAACTGGGAGGAGGTGGGTGAGAGGGTTAATCCCCCTCCGATAGGGAACAGGGTCTGTAACTGGGAGGAGGTGGGCGAGAGGGTTAATCTCCCTCCGATAGGGAACAGGTTCTGTAACTGGGAGGAGGTGGGTGAGAGGGTTAATCCCCCTCCGATAGGGAACAAGGTCTGTAACTGGGAGGAGGTGGGTGAGAGGGTTAATTCCACTCCGATGGAGAACAGGGTCTGTAACTGGGAGGAGGTGGGTGAGAGGGTTAATCCCCCTCCGATAGGGAACAGGGTCTGTAACTGGGAGGAGGTGGGCGAGAGGGTTAATCTCCCTCCGATAGGGAACAGGTTCTGTAACTGGGAGGAGGTGGGTGAGAGGGTTAATCCCCCTCCGATAGGGAACAGGGTCTGTAACTGGGAGGAGGTGGGCGAGAGGGTTAATCCCCCTCCGATAGGGAACAGTGTCCGTAACTGGGAGGAGGTGGGCGAGAGGGTTAATCCCCCTCCGATAGGGAACAGGGTCTGTAACTGGGAGGAGGTGGGCGAGAGGGTTAATCCCCCTCCGATAGGGAACAGGGTCTGTAAATGGGAGGAGGTGGGTGAGAGGGTTCATCCCCCTCCAATAGGGAACAGGGTCTGTAACTGGGAGGAGGTGGGCGAGAGGGTTAGTCCCCCTCCCACTGTATCACTTGTGAATTTCTGCTTTTCAGGAGCCTGGGAGTCCACCTCTCCAAAGTCCGATCACTGACCCTGGATTCATGGGAACCAGAATTACTTAAGGTGAGGGCAAGTCTGCGATGAGGGTCGAACCAGTGAGGTCAGGGTTCAGAGTTCACCGTGGGCGGTCAGCACAGATCGGATTTCACTCCGCAGCCATGTTGGGATTTTACGTCAATGATGTAACCCTCCCACATCTGGGAGTGTGAGTCCATTGGGATTGTGTACAATGGGAGTGAATGGGAAGGGGTTTGGGTCCATTGGGATTGTGCGCAGTGGGAGTGAATGGGAAGGGGTTTGGGTCCATTGGGATTGTGCGCAGTGGGAGTGAATGGGAAGGGGTTTGGGTCCATTGGGATTGTACACAGTGGGAGTGAATGGGAAGGGGTTTGGGTCCATTGGGATTGTGCGCAATGGGAGTGAATGGGAAGGGGTTTGGGTCCATTGGGATTGTGCACAGTGGGAGTGAATGGGAAGGGGTTTGGGTCCATTGGGATTGTGCGCAGTGGGAGTGAATGGGAAGGGGTTTGGGTCCATTGGGATTGTGCACAGTGGGAGTGAATGGGAAGGGGTTTGGGTCCATTGGGATTGTGCGCAGTGGGAGTGAATGGGAAGGGGTTTGGGTCCATTGGGATTGTGCGCAGTGGGAGTGAATGGGAAGAGGTTTGGGTCCATTGGGATTGTGCACAGTGGGAGTGAATGGGAAGGGGTTTGGGTCCATTGGGATTGTGCGCAGTGGGAGTGAATGGGAAGGGGTTTGGGTCCATTGGGATTGTGCGCAGTGGGAATGAATGGGAAGGGGTTTGGCTCCATTGGGATTGTGTACAGTGGGAGTGAATGGGAAGGGGTTTGGGTCCATTGGGATTGTGTACAGTGGGAGTGAATGGGAAGGGGTTTGGGTCCATTGGGATTGTGTACAGTGGGAGTGAATGGGAAGGGGTTTGGCTCCATTGGGATTGTGTACAGTGGGAGTGAATGGGAAGGGGTTTGGGTCCATTGGGATTGTGCACAGTGGGAGTGAATGGGAAGGGGTTTGGCTCCATTGGGATTGTGTACAGTGGGAGTGAATGGGAAGGGGTTTGGGTCCATTGGGATTCTGTACAATTTAGCAATCTCGTTCTCTTATTTCTTCAGCTAATCTGTGCGCTGGGGAATAATGTTGTTAACAGCATATACGAGGCCGAGTGGCAGGACGCAGGTGTGAGCAAGGTCACAGCCGAGAGCCCACGGTAAGCCTCCGCTTTAAGGAGAAGTTGTTTTGCCTCTCACAGTGTCGGTGTGTTTGATGGGTCAGTGTAGAGGGAGCTTTACTCTGTATCTAACCCCCTGTCCCTGCCCTGGGAGTGTTTGATGGGACAGTGTAGAGGGAGCTTTACTCTGTATCTAACCCCCTGTACCTGCCCTGGGAGTGTTTGATGGGACAGTGTAGAGGGAGCTTTACTCTGTATCTAACCCCGTGCTGTACCTGCCCTGGGAGTGTTTGATGGGGCAGTGTAGAGGGAGCTTTACTCTGTATCTAACCCCCTGTACCTGCCCTGGGAGTGTTTGATGGGACAGTGTAGAGGGAGCTTTACTCTGTATCTAACCCCGTGCTGTACCTGCCCTGGGAGTGTTTGATGGGACAGTGTAGAGGGAGCTTTACTCTGTATCTAACCCCGTGCTGTACCTGCCCTGGGAGTGCTTGATGGGACAGTGTAGAGGGAGCTTTACTCTGTATCTAACCCCCTGTAGCTGCCCTGGAAGCGTTTGATGGGACAGTGTAGAGGGAGCTTTACTCTGTATCTAACCCCCTGTACCTGCCCTGGGAGTGTTTGATGGTACAGTGCAGAGGGAGCTTTACTCTGTATCTCACCCCGTGCTGTATCTGCCCTGGGAGTGTTTGATGGGACAGTGCAGAGGGAGCTTTACTCTGTATCTAACCCCCTGTACCTGCCCTGGGAGTGTTTGATGGGACAGTGTAGAGGGAGCTTTACTCTGTATCTAAACCCCTGTACCTGCCCTGGGAGTGTTTGATGGGACAGTGTAGAGGGAGCTTTACTCTGTCTCTAACCCCCTGTACCTGCCCTGGGAGCGTTTGATGGGACAGTGTAGAGGGAGCTTTACTCTGTATCTAACCCCGTGCTGTACCTGCCCGAGAGTGTTTGATGGGACAGTGTAGAGGGAGCTTTACTCTGTATCTAACCCCCTGTACCTGCCCTGGGAGTGTTTGATGGGACAGTGTAGAGGGAGCTTTACTCTGTATCTAACCCCGTGCTGTACCTGCCCTGGGAGTGTTTGATGGGACAGTGTAGAGGGAGCTTTACTCTGTATCTAACCCCGTGCTGTACCTGCCCTGGGAGTGTTTGATGGGACAGTGTAGAGGGAGCTTTACTCTGTATCTAACTCCCTGTACCTGCCCTGGGAGTGTTTGATGGGACAGTGTAGAGGGAGCTTTACTCTGTATCTAACCCCCTGTACCTGCCCTGGGAGTGTTTGATGGGACAGTGCAGAGGGAGCTTTACTCTGTATCTAATCCCCTGTACCTGCCCTGGGAGTGTTTGATGGGACAGTGTAGAGGGAGCTTTACTCTGTATCTAACCCCCTGTACCTGCCCTGGGAGTGTTTGATGGGACAGTGCAGAGGGAGCTTTACTCTGTATCTAATCCCCTGTACCTGCCCTGGGAGTGTTTGATGGGACAGTGTAGAGGGAGCTTTACTCTGTATCTAACCCCGTGCTGTACCTGCCCGAGAGTGTTTGATGGGACAGTGTAGAGGGAGCTTTACTCTGTATCTAACCCCCTGTACCTGCCCTGGGAGTGTTTGATGGGACAGTGTAGAGGGAGCTTTACTCTGTATCTAACCCCGTGCTGTACCTGCCCTGGGAGTGTTTGATGGGACAGTGTAGAGGGAGCTTTACTCTGTATCTAACCCCGTGCTGTACCTGCCCTGGGAGTGTTTGATGGGACAGTGTAGAGGGAGCTTTACTCTGTATCTAACTCCCTGTACCTGCCCTGGGAGTGTTTGATGGGACAGTGTAGAGGGAGCTTTACTCTGTATCTAACCCCCTGTACCTGCCCTGGGAGTGTTTGATGGGACAGTGCAGAGGGAGCTTTACTCTGTATCTAATCCCCTGTACCTGCCCTGGGAGTGTTTGATGGGACAGTGTAGAGGGAGCTTTACTCTGTATCTAACCCCCTGTACCTGCCCTGGGAGTGTTTGATGGGACAGTGCAGAGGGAGCTTTACTCTGTATCTAATCCCCTGTACCTGCCCTGGGAGTGTTTGATGGGACAGTGTAGAGGGAGCTTTACTCTGTATCTAACCCCGTGCTGTACCTGCCCGAGAGTGTTTGATGGGACAGTGTAGAGGGAGCTTTACTCTGTATCTAACCCCCTGTACCTGCCCTGGGAGTGTTTGATGGGACAGTGTAGAGGGAGCTTTACTCTGTATCTAACCCCGTGCTGTACCTGCCCTGGGAGTGTTTGATGGGACAGTGTAGAGGGAGCTTTACTCTGTATCTAACCCCGTGCTGTACCTGCCCTGGGAGTGTTTGATGGGACAGTGTAGAGGGAGCTTTACTCTGTATCTAACTCCCTGTACCTGCCCTGGGAGTGTTTGATGGGACAGTGTAGAGGGAGCTTTACTCTGTATCTAACCCCCTGTACCTGCCCTGGGAGTGTTTGATGGGACAGTGCAGAGGGAGCTTTACTCTGTATCTAATCCCCTGTACCTGCCCTGGGAGTGTTTGATGGGACAGTGTAGAGGGAGCTTTACTCTGTATCTAACCCCCTGTACCTGCCCTAGGAGTGTTTGATGGGACAGTGTAGAGGGAGCTTTACTCTGTATCTAACCCCCTGTACCTGCCCTAGGAGTGTTTGATGGGACAGTGTAGAGGGAGCTTTACTCTGTATCTAACCCCCTGTACCTGCCCTGGGAGTGTTTGATGGGACAGTGTAGACATGGATAATTGACAGCGACTGTGTGATTGATTCCAGGCGGGAGAAGGAACAGTGGATCAAAGCCAAATATGTGATGAAGAGATTTCTGAAAAAACTCCCTTCTCCTGAAAGCTCAGGTAACTTTTCACGAGTGAGAGGGACTGAGAGACACCAGTCAGTGTACAGATATCTCCCTGAGGGAGAGGGGACTGAGAGACACCAGTCAGTGTACAGATATCTCCCTGAGGGAGAGGGGACTGAGAGACACCAGTCAGTGTACAGATATCTCCCTGAGGGAGAGGGAACTGAGAGACACCAGTCAGTGTACAGATATCTCCCTGAGGGAGAGGGGACTGAGAGACACCAGTCAGTGTACAGATATATCCCTGAGGGAGAGGGGACTGAGAGACACCAGTCAGTGTACAGATATCTCCCTGAGGGAGAGGGGACTGAGAGACACTAGTCAGTGTACAGATATCTCCCTGAGGGAGAGGGGACTGAGAGACACCAGTCAGTGTACAGATATCTCCCTGAGGGAGAGGGACTGAGAGACACCAGTCAGTGTACAGATATCTCCCTGAGGGAGAGGGGACTGAGAGACACCAGTCAGTGTACAGATATCTCCCTGAGGGAGAGGGACTGAGAGACACCAGTCAGTGTACAGATATCTCCCTGAGGGAGAGGGACTGAGAGACACCAGTCAGTGTACAGATATCTCCCTGAGAGAGAGGGGACTGAGAGACACCAGTCAGTGTACAGATATCTCCCTGAGGGAGAGGGACTGAGAGACACCAGTCAGTGTACAGATATCTCCCTGAGGGAGAGGGACTGAGAGACACCAGTCAGTGTACAGATATCTCCCTGAGAGAGAGGGGACTGAGAGACACCAGTCAGTGTACAGATATCTCACTGAGGGAGAGGGGACTGAGAGACACCAGTCAGTGTACAGATATCTCCCTGAGGGAGAGGGACTGAGAGACACCAGTCAGTGAACAGATATCTCCCTGAGGGAGAGGGGACTGAGAGACACCAGTCAGTGTACAGATATCTCACTGAGGGAGAGGGGACTGAGAGACACCAGTCAGTGTACAGATATCTCCCTGAGGGAGAGGGACTGAGAGACACCAGTCAGTGTACAGATATCTCCCTGAGGGAGAGGGACTGAGAGACACCAGTCAGTGTACAGATATCTCCCTGAGGGAGAGGGACTGAGAGACACCAGTCAGTGTACAGATATCTCCCTGAGGGAGAGGGGACTGAGAGACACCAGTCAGTGTACAGATATCTTCCTGAGGGAGAGGGACTGAGAGACACCAGTCAGTGTACAGATATCTCCCTGAGGGAGAGGGACTGAGAGACACCAGTCAGTGTACAGATATCTCCCTGAGAGAGAGGGGACTGAGAGACACCAGTCAGTGTACAGATATCTCCCTGAGGGAGAGGGACTGAGAGACACCAGTCAGTGGACAGATATCTCCCTGAGGGAGAGGGAATGAGAGACACCAGTCAGTGTACAGATATCTCCCTGAGAGAGAGGGGACTGAGAGACACCAGTCAGTGTACAGATATCTCCCTGAGGGAGAGGGACTGAGAGACACCAGTCAGTGTACAGATATCTCCCTGAGGGAGAGGGACTGAGAGACACCAGTCAGTGTACAGATATCTCCCTGAGGGAGAGGGACTGAGAGACACCAGTCAGTGTACAGATATCTCCCTGAGGGAGAGGGGACTGAGAGACACCAGTCAGTGTACAGATATCTCCCTGAGGGAGAGGGACTGAGAGACACCAGTCAGTGTACAGATATCTCCCTGAGGGAGAGGGGACTGAGAGACACCAGTCAGTGTACAGATATCCCCCTGAGGGAGAGGGGACTGAGAGACACCAGTCAGTGTACAGATATCCCCCTGAGGGAGAGGGGACTGAGAGACACCAGTCAGTGTATAGATATCTCCCTGAGGGAGAGGGGACTGAGAGACACCAGTCAGTGTACAGATATCTCCCTGAGGGAGAGGGACTGAGAGACACCAGTCAGTGTACAGATATCTCCCTGAGGGAGAGGGGACTGAGAGACACCAGTCAGTGTACAGATATCCCCCTGAGGGAGAGGGGACTGAGAGACACCAGTCAGTGGACAGATATCTCCCTGAGGGAGAGACGGTGGTCAGTGAACGGACGGGGTGACTAATTTCCCTCTCCTGCCTGTACCAGGGACCGAGGCCCACGCGTGCCCGACAGACCGACTGCCGACTGCGCCCAGCCCCCCGGATCTGCTTCTCTATCGTGCAGCCACCGTGGGCGAAGTGCCGGGGATGTGCGAGGCGCTGGCGTTTGGCGCCGGCGTGAACCGGCCCAACGCCCAGGACGGGAGCCGCACCCCGCTGATCGCCGCCGCGCGCGGGGTAAGTGACGACGCACCCCGCAGGCGAATAGCCACCTCGCGGGGCGGTTGAGGATTCAGTTCGCTCCGAGACTCGAGAGAGAGAGAGAGAGGAGAGAGAGAGAGAGAGAGGGGGAGGGGGAGGGATGGAGAGAGAGAGAGACAGAGACAGAGAGAGGGAGAGTGAGACAGAGAGAGGGAGAGTGAGACAGAGAGAGGGAGAGTGAGACAGAGAGAGGGAGAGTGAGACAGAGAGAGGGAGAGTGAGACAGAGAGAGGGAGAGTGAGACAGAGAGAGGGAGAGTGAGACAGAGAGAGGGAGAGTGAGACAGAGAGGAGAGAAGGGATGGAAGGTAATAAGGAGAAAACTCACACTTAACTTATATTGAACATTAGTTAGACCACACTTGGAGCACCGTGCACAGTTCTGCTCTCCATATACCTGCGTTAGACCACACTTGGAGTACCGTGCACAGTTCTGGTCTCCGTATACCTGGGTTAGACCACACTTGGAGCACTGTGCACAGTTCTGGTCTCCGTATACCTGGGTTAGACCACACTTGGAGCACTGTGCACAGTTCTGCTCTCCATATACCTGCGTTAGACCACACTGGGAGCACTGTGCACAGTTCTGCTCTCCATATACCTGGGTTAGACCACACTTGGAGTACCGTGCACAGTTCTGGTCTCCATATACCTGGGTTAGACCACACTGGGAGCACCGTGCACAGTTCTGGTCTCCATATACTTGGGTTAGACCACACTGGGAGCACCGTGCACAGTTCTGGTCTCCATATACCCGGGTTATACCACACTGGGAGCACCGTGCACAGTTCTGGTCTCCATATACCTGGGTTAGACCACACTGGGAGCACCGTGCACAGTTCTGGTCTCCATATACCTGGGTGAGACCACACTGGGAGCACTGTGCACAGTTCTGGTCTCCATATACCCGGGTTAGACCACACTGGGAGCACCGTGCACAGTTCTGGTCTCCATATACCCGGGTTAGACCACACTGGGAGCACTGTGCACAGTTCTGGTCTCCATATACCTGGGTTAGACCACACTTGGAGCACCGTGCACAGTTCTGGTCTCCATATACCTAGGTTAGACCACACTGGGAGCACCGTGCACAGTTCTGGTCTCCATATACCTGGGTTAGACCACACTGGGAGCACTGTGCACAGTTCTGGTCTCCATATACCTGGGTTAGACCACACTTGGAGTACCGTGCACAGTTCTGGTCTCCATATACCTGGGTTAGACCACACTGGGAGCACCGTGCACAGTTCTGGTCTCCATATACTTGGGTTAGACCACACTGGGAGCACCGTGCACAGTTCTGGTCTCCATATACCCGGGTTATACCACACTGGGAGCACCGTGCACAGTTCTGGTCTCCATATACCTGGGTTAGACCACACTGGGAGCACCGTGCACAGTTCTGGTCTCCATATACCTGGGTGAGACCACACTGGGAGCACTGTGCACAGTTCTGGTCTCCATATACCCGGGTTAGACCACACTGGGAGCACCGTGCACAGTTCTGGTCTCCATATACCCGGGTTAGACCACACTGGGAGCACTGTGCACAGTTCTGGTCTCCATATACCTGGGTTAGACCACACTTGGAGTACCGTGCACAGTTCTGGTCTCCATATACCTGGGTTAGACCACACTGGGAGCACCGTGCACAGTTCTGGTCTCCATATACTTGGGTTAGACCACACTGGGAGCACCGTGCACAGTTCTGGTCTCCATATACCCGGGTTATACCACACTGGGAGCACCGTGCACAGTTCTGGTCTCCATATACCTGGGTTAGACCACACTGGGAGCACCGTGCACAGTTCTGGTCTCCATATACCTGGGTGAGACCACACTGGGAGCACTGTGCACAGTTCTGGTCTCCATATACCCGGGTTCGACCACACTGGGAGCACCGTGCACAGTTCTGGTCTCCATATACCCGGGTTAGACCACACTGGGAGCACTGTGCACAGTTCTGGTCTCCATATACCTGGGTTAGACCACACTTGGAGCACCGTGCACAGTTCTGGTCTCCATATACCTAGGTTAGACCACACTGGGAGCACCGTGCACAGTTCTGGTCTCCATATACCTGGGTTAGACCACACTGGGAGCACTGTGCACAGTTCTGGTCTCCATATACCTGGGTTAGACCACTCTTGGAGTACCGTGCACAGTTCTGGTCTCCATATACCTGGGTTAGACCACACTGGGAGCACCGTGCACAGTTCTGGTCTCCATATACTTGGGTTAGACCACACTGGGAGCACCGTGCACAGTTCTGGTCTCCATATACCCGGGTTATACCACACTGGGAGCACCGTGCACAGTTCTGGTCTCCATATACCTGGGTTAGACCACACTGGGAGCACCGTGCACAGTTCTGGTCTCCATATACCTGGGTGAGACCACACTGGGAGCACTGTGCACAGTTCTGGTCTCCATATACCCGGGTTAGACCACACTGGGAGCACCGTGCACAGTTCTGGTCTCCATATACCCGGGTTAGACCACACTGGGAGCACCGTGCACAGTTCTGGTCTCCATATACCTGGGTTAGACCACACTTGGAGCACCGTGCACAGTTCTGGTCTCCATATACCTAGGTTAGACCACACTTGGAGCACTGTGCACAGTTCTGGTCTCCATATACCTGGGTTAGACCACACTGGGAGCACCGTGCACAGTTCTGGTCTCCATATACCTGGGTGAGACCACACTGGGAGCACTGTGCACAGTTCTGGTCTCCATATACCCGGGTTAGACCACACTGGGAGCACCGTGCACAGTTCTGGTCTCCATATACCCGGGTTAGACCACACTGGGAGCACCGTGCACAGTTCTGGTCTCCATATACCCGGGTTAGACCACACTGGGAGCACTGTGCACAGTTCTGGTCTCCATATACCTGGGTTAGACCACACTTGGAGCACCGTGCACAGTTCTGGTCTCCATATACCTAGGTTAGACCACACTTGGAGCACTGTGCACAGTTCTGGTCTCCATATACCTGGGTTAGACCACACCGGGAGCACTGTGCACAGTTCTGGTCTCCATATACCCGGGTTAGACCACACTGGGAGCACCGTGCACAGTTCTGGTCTCTGTATACCTGGGTTAGACCACACTGGGAGCACTGTGCACAGTTCTGGTCTCCATATACCCGGGTTAGACCACACTTGGAGCACTGTGCACAGTTCTGGTCTCCATATACCTGGGTTAGAGCACACTTGGAGCACCGTGCACAGTTCTGGTCTCCATATACCTGGGTTAGACCACACTTGGAGCACTGTGCACAGTTCTGGTCTCCATATACCTGGGTTAGACCACACTGGGAGCACCGTGCACAGTTCTGGTCTCCATATACCTGGGTTAGACCACACTTGGAGCACCGTGCACAGTTCTGGTCTCCATATACCTGGGTTAGACCACACTGGGAGCACCGTGCACAGTTCTGGTCTCCATATACCTGGGTTAGACCACACTTGGAGCACTGTGCACAGTTCTGGTCTCCATATACCTGGGTTAGACCACACTGGGAGCACCGTGCACAGTTCTGGTCTCCATATACCTGGGTTAGAGCACACTTGGAGCACCGTGCACAGTTCTGGTCTCCATATACCTGGGTTAGACCACACTTGGAGCACTGTGCACAGTTCTGGTCTCCATATACCTGGGTTAGACCACACTGGGAGCACCGTGCACAGTTCTGGTCTCCATATACCTGGGTTAGACCACACTTGGAGCACCGTGCACAGTTCTGGTCTCCATATACCTGGGTTAGACCATACTGGGAGCACCGTGCACAGTTCTGGTCTCCATATACCCGGGTTAGACCACACTGGGAGCACCATGCACAGTTCTGGTCTCCATATACCCGGGTTAGAACACACTTGGAGCACCATACACAGTTCTGGTCTCCATATACCCGGGTTAGACCACACTGGGAGCACTGTGCACAGTTCTGGTCTCCATATACCCGGGTTAGACCACACTTGGAGCACCGTGCACAGTTCTGGTCTCCGTATACCTGGGTTAGACCACACTTGGAGCACTGTGCACAGTTATGGTCTCCATATACCTGGGTTAGACCACACTGGGAGCACCGTGCACAGTTCTGGTCTCCATATACCTGGGTGAGACCACACTGGGAGCACTGTGCACAGTTCTGGTCTCCATATACCCGGGTTAGACCACACTGGGAGCACCGTGCACAGTTCTGGTCTCCATATACCCGGGTTAGACCACACTGGGAGCACCGTGCACAGTTCTGGTCTCCATATACCCGGGTTAGACCACACTGGGAGCACTGTGCACAGTTCTGGTCTCCATATACCTGGGTTAGACCACACTTGGAGCACCGTGCACAGTTCTGGTCTCCATATACCTAGGTTAGACCACACTTGGAGCACTGTGCACAGTTCTGGTCTCCATATACCTGGGTTAGACCACACCGGGAGCACTGTGCACAGTTCTGGTCTCCATATACCCGGGTTAGACCACACTGGGAGCACCGTGCACAGTTCTGGTCTCTGTATACCTGGGTTAGACCACACTGGGAGCACTGTGCACAGTTCTGGTCTCCATATACCCGGGTTAGACCACACTTGGAGCACTGTGCACAGTTCTGGTCTCCATATACCTGGGTTAGAGCACACTTGGAGCACCGTGCACAGTTCTGGTCTCCATATACCTGGGTTAGACCACACTTGGAGCACTGTGCACAGTTCTGGTCTCCATATACCTGGGTTAGACCACACTGGGAGCACCGTGCACAGTTCTGGTCTCCATATACCTGGGTTAGACCACACTTGGAGCACCGTGCACAGTTCTGGTCTCCATATACCTGGGTTAGACCACACTGGGAGCACCGTGCACAGTTCTGGTCTCCATATACCTGGGTTAGACCACACTTGGAGCACTGTGCACAGTTCTGGTCTCCATATACCTGGGTTAGACCACACTGGGAGCACCGTGCACAGTTCTGGTCTCCATATACCTGGGTTAGAGCACACTTGGAGCACCGTGCACAGTTCTGGTCTCCATATACCTGGGTTAGACCACACTTGGAGCACTGTGCACAGTTCTGGTCTCCATATACCTGGGTTAGACCACACTGGGAGCACCGTGCACAGTTCTGGTCTCCATATACCTGGGTTAGACCACACTTGGAGCACCGTGCACAGTTCTGGTCTCCATATACCTGGGTTAGACCATACTGGGAGCACCGTGCACAGTTCTGGTCTCCATATACCCGGGTTAGACCACACTGGGAGCACCATGCACAGTTCTGGTCTCCATATACCCGGGTTAGAACACACTTGGAGCACCATACACAGTTCTGGTCTCCATATACCCGGGTTAGACCACACTGGGAGCACTGTGCACAGTTCTGGTCTCCATATACCCGGGTTAGACCACACTTGGAGCACCGTGCACAGTTCTGGTCTCCATATACCCGGGTTAGACCACACTTGGAGCACCGTGCACAGTTCTGGTCTCCATATACCCGGGTTAGACCACACTGGGAGCACTGTGCACAGTTCTGGTCTCCATATACCCGGGTTAGACCACACTTGGAGCACCGTGCACAGTTCTGGTCTCCATATCACAAAAAGGATAGAGAGGGACTGGAGAAGTTGCAAAAATGATTGACAAAGATGAGACCAAAACTGTGAGGTGGTACCTGTCAGGAAATATTGAAGCGGTTGGGTTCGTCTCTCGAGAAGGCTGAGGGATGAGTTGATACAGGTCTTCGATAGGGTAAACATATCAATATTTCTCTTGGTGGACAAATCCAAAGCTCGGTGCCACATATAAAAGATAGTTCCAAATGAATCCAATCGGGAATTTAGTGAAACTTCCTTACCCAGAAAGTGATGAGAATGCAGAACTTGTTACTACAAGTGGTTGAGGCGAAGAATTTAAGGGAGAAAGGAATAGAAGGGTACGTTGATGGATAAGGATAAGGTATCTTGGCCTTTATTGCAAAGGGGATGGAGTATAAAAGCAGGGAAGTCTTGCTCCAGTTATACAAGGTATTGGTGAGGCCACACCTGGAGTACTGCGTGCACAGTTTTGGTTTCCATATTTACGAAAGGATACACTTGCTTTGGAGGCAGTTCAGAGAAGGTTCACTCGGTTGATTCCGGGGATGAGGGGGTTGACTGATGAGGAAAGGTTGAGGAGGTTGGGCCTCTGCTCATTGGAATTCAGAAGAATGAGAGGTGATCTTATCGAAACGTATCAGATTATGAGGGGGGCTCGACAAGGTGGATGCAGAGAGGATGTTCCCACTGATGGGGGAGACTAGAACTAGGGGGCATGGTCTTAGAATAAGGGGCCGCCCATTTAAAACTGAGATGAGGAGGAATTTCTTCTCTCAGAGGGTTGTAAATCTGTGGAATTCGCTGCCTCAGAGAGCTGTGGAAGCCGGGACATTGAATATATTTAAGACAGAGATAGACAGTTCCTTAACCGATAAGGGGATAAGGGGGCGGGCAGGGAAGTGGAGCCGAGTCCATGATCGGATCAGCCATGATGGTATTAAATGGCGGAGCAGGCTCGAGGGGCCGAATGGCCGACTCCTATTTCTGATGTTCTTCTGTTCCCCTCTGCAGGGATCTCTCTCGGCCTGCGAGTTCCTGCTACAGAACGGAGCAAATGTTAATTACAGGGATGCTAGGGGTCAGGCAGCAATTCACGTGGCTACTCATGTGGGACACACTGGGTAAGAAAGAAATACGTGCCTTTATATGGTGCCTTTCACGACCACCGGATGTCTCAAAGTGCTTTACAGCCAATAAGGGAGGGTGAATCAGCCCGGGTTCCTGCTCCTGATCCCTGTCCAGTGACCCCTGGGTTAGGGAAGGGATGAATCAGCCCGGGTTCCTGCTCCTGATCCCTGTCCAGTGACCCCTGGGTTAGGGAGGAAGGTGAATCAGCCCGGGTTCCTGCTCCTGATCCCTGTCCAGTGACCCCTGGGTTAGGGAGGGGGGTGAATCAGCCCGGGTTCCTGCTCCTGATCCCTGTCCAGTGACCCCTGGGTTAGGGAGGGAGGGTGAATCAGCCTGGGTTCCTGCTCCTGATCCCTGTCCAGTGACCCCTGGGTTCGGGAGGGGAGTGAATCAGCCCGGGTTCCTGCTCCTGATCACTGTCCAATGACCCCTGGGTTAGGGAGGGGGGTGAGTCAGCCCGGGTTCCTG
Organism: Pristiophorus japonicus; assembly: GCF_044704955.1. Taxonomy (NCBI): domain Eukaryota; kingdom Metazoa; phylum Chordata; class Chondrichthyes; family Pristiophoridae; genus Pristiophorus; species Pristiophorus japonicus. The sequence goes on from NW_027254758.1 coordinate 164,243, forward strand.
CTCCTGATCCCTGTCCAGTGACCCCTGGGTTAGGGAGGGAGGTGAATCAGCCCGGGTTCCTGCTCCTGATCCCTGTCCAGTGACCCCTGGGTTCGGGAGGGGAGTGTATCAGCCCGGGTTCCTGCTCCTGATCCCTGTCCAGTGACCCCTGGGTTAGGGAGGGGGGTGAATCAGCCCGGGTTCCTGCTCCTGATCCCTGTCCAGTGACCCCTGGGTTAGGGAGGGGGGTGAATCAGCCCGGGTTCCTGCTCCTGATCGCTGTCCAGTGACCCCTGGGTTAGGGAGGAGGGTGAATCAGCCCGGGTTCCTGCTACTGATCCCTGTCCAGTGACCCCTGGGTTAGGGAGGGTGAATCAGCCCGGGTTCCTGCTCCTGATCACTGTCCAGTGACCCCTGGGTTAGGGAGGGGGGTGAGTCAGCCCGGGTTCCCACTCCTTGTTGGGCCCGATCTAATGCCTGTGTTTTTTTTCTCCTTCCCTCAGCCCCGTGTGCCTCTTGCTCAAGAGGGGGGCCAATCAGTACGCAGCGGATGAGATGGGGCAGGACCCACTAAGCATCGCCATTGCAACGGCCAACGCTGACATCGTGACGCTGTAAGTCGCGGAACGAGGCAGTTAGCTACTCGAGCACACAAGAGTACAGACTCACCCACATACAACGTTAGTACGCGGGTACAGCAAGTGATCAGGAAGGCCAATGGTATCTTGGCCTTTACTGCAAAGGGGACGGAGTATAAAAGCAGGGAAGTCTTGCTCCAGTTATACAGGGTATTGGTGAGGCCACACCTGGAGTACTGCGAGCAGTTTTGGTCTCCGTATTTACGAAAGGATACACTTGCTTTGGAGGCAGTTCAGAGAAGGTTCACTCGGTTGATTCCGGAGATGAGGGGGTTGACTGATGAGGAAAGGTTGAGGAGGTTGGGCCTCTACTCATTGGAGTTCAGAAGAATGAGAGGTGATCTTATCGAAACGTATCAGATTATGAGGGGGGCTCGACAAGGTGGATGCAGAGAGGATGTTCCCACTGATGGGGGAGACTAGAACTAGGGGGCATGGTCTTAGAATAAGGGGCCGCCCATTTAAAACTGAGATGAGGAGGAATTTCTTCTCTCAGAGGGTTGTAAATCTGTGGAATTCGCTGCCTCAGAGAGCTGTGGAAGCCGGGACATTGAATATATTTAAGGCGGAGATGGACAGATTTTTGAGCGAGAAGGGAGTGAAGGGTTATGGGGAGCGGGCGGGGAAGTGGAGCTGTGTCCATGATCGGATCAGCCCATGATGGTATTAAATGGCGGAGCAGGCTCGAGGGGCCGAATGGCTGACTCCTGCTCCTAATTGTTATGTTCTCATGAAAGGGACCTGGGTGTCCTTGTACACCAGTCATTGAAAGCCAACATGCAGGTGTAGCAAGCAGTTCGGGAGGGAAATGGGACGTTGGCCTTCATTGCGAGAGGGTTTGTGTACAGGAGCAAGGATGTCTTACTGCAGTTATACAGGGCCTTGGTGAGACCACACCTGGAGTATTGTGAGCAGTTCTGGTCTCCTTACCTAAGGAAGGATATACTTGCCACAGAGGGAGTGCAGCGAAGGTTCACCAGACTGATTCCTGGGATGGCAGGACTGTGGTACGAGGAGAGATTGGGTCGACTGGGCCTGTATTCACTGGAGTTTAGAAGAATGAGAGGGGATCTCATTGAAAGGTATAAAATTCTGACGGGGTTGGACAGACTGGATGTGGGGAGGGTGTTTCCCCCGGGGCTGGGAAGTCTAGAACAAGGGGTCACACAGTCTCAGGATACGGGGGAGGAAATTTAGGACCGAGATGAGGAGAAATGTCTTCACTCAGAGGGTGGTGAACCTGTGGAATTCTCTACCACAGAAGGCTGTGGAGTCCAAGTCACTGAATATATTTAAGAGGGAGATAGATAGAGTTCTAGACACAAAAGACATCAAGGGGTATGGGGAGAAAGCAGGAATATGGTGTTGTGATAGAGGATTGGCCATGATCACATTGAATGGTGGTGCAGGCTCGAAGGGCCGAATGGCCTACTCCTGCTCCTACTGTCTATGTTCTTATCAACCATCATCATCATCACAGGCAGTCCCTCGGAATCGAGGAAGACTTGGCTCCACTCTTAACATGAGTCCTCAGGTGGCTGAACAGCCCAATACGAGAGCCACAGTCCCTGTCACAGGTGGGACAGACAGTGGTTGAGGGAAGGGGAGGGTGGGACTGGTTTGCCGCACGCTCCTTCCGCTGCCTGCGCTTGGTCTCTGCGCGCTCTCGGCGACGAGACTCGAGGTGCTCAGCGCCCTCCCGGATGCACTTCCTCCACTTAGGGGCGGGACTGGTCTTTGGGCCCAGGGACTCCCAGGTGTCGGTGGGGATGTTGCACTTTATCAGGGAGGGGGGTGTCCCTTGTAACGTTTCCTCTGCCCACCTTTGGCTCGTTTGCCGTGAGGGAGTTCCGAGTCGAGCGCTCGCTTTGGGAGTCTCGTGTCTGGGGGGCGTGCGGACGATGTGGCCCTGCCCAGCGGAGCTGGTCGAGTGTGGTCAGTGCTTCGATGCTGGGGATGTTGGGCCTGGTCGAGGACGCTAACGTTGGTGCGTCTGTCCTCCCGGGGGATTTGCAGGATCTTGCGGAGACAGCGTTGGTGGTATTTCTCCAGCGACTTGAGGTGTCTACTGTACATGGTCCATGTCTCTGAGCCATACAGGAGGGCGGGTATCACTACAGCCCTGTAGACCATGAGCTGGGGGTGAGATACCTACTGTACATGGTCCGTGTCTCTGAGCCATACAGGAGGGCGGGTATCACTACAGCCCTGTAGACCATGAGCTGGGGGTGAGATACCTACTGTACATGGTCCATGTCTCTGGGCCATACAGGAGGGCGGGTATCACTACAGCCCTGTAGACCATGAGCTGGGGGTGAGATACCTACTGTACATGGTCCATGTCTCTGAGCCATACAGGAGGGCGGGTATCACTACAGCCCTGTAGACCATGAGCTGGGGGTGAGATACCTACTGTACATGGTCCATGTCTCTGAGCCATACAGGAGGGCGGGTATCACTACAGCCCTGTAGACCATGAGCTGGGGGTGAGATACCTACTGTACATGGTCCATGTCTCTGAGCCATACAGGAGGGCGGGTATCACTACAGCCCTGTAGACCATGAGCTGGGGGTGAGATACCTACTGTACATGGTCCGTGTCTCTGAGCCATACAGGAGGGCGGGTATCACTACAGCCCTGTAGACCATGAGCTTGGTGGTAGATTTGTGATTGAATGGCGGGGCAGGCTCGTGTGATCATGTGGCCTATTCCAGCTCGGAGTTCTTGTGTTCACATACAAACACGGGCACATACCAATACACATGAACATATCTACACACAATACACGCACAGTTGGCGTTTATGAAGCACTAATGTAGAAACGGAGAATTTTACTGCGCGGGAGGAGGCCATTTCGGCCCATCGTGTCCGCTCCGGCCGACAAAGAGCCGCACGGCCCTCGGTCAGCAGCCCTGAAGGTCACAGATAAACTTACGAACAATGAACAATGGCAGAAAGGCAAAGAGCGCCCAGCCCAACCAGTCCGCCCCACACAACTGCAACACCCCTTACACTGAAACATTCTACACTCCTCCCCAACCGGAGCCGTGTGATCTCCTGGGAGAGGCAAAAAACAGATAGAAACCCAGGCCAAGTGAGAGAGAAATACATCTGGGAAAATTCCTCTCCGACCCATCCAGGCGATCGACACTAGTCCAGGAGATCACCCTGGCCGGAGTCGATTCCCTGCAGTACTGACCATTATATCTGCACCGGCCAACAAGAGGTCATCCAGTCTAATCCCAATTACCAGCTCTCGGTCCGTAACCCTGCAGGTTACTGCACTTTAAGGGCCCATCCAACCATCTCTTAAAAGTGGTGAAGGTTTCTGCATCCACCACTCTTCCAGGCAGCGAGTTCCAGATCCCCACAACCCTCTGCGAACCCCACCCCCTCAAATCCCCTCGAAACCTTCCACCAACCACCTTAAAACTATACCCCCTCGTAATAGACCCCTCCACCAATGGAAATAGACCCGTACTATCCGCCATGTCCAGGCCCCTCGATATTCTGTACACCTCAATGAGGTCCCCTCTCAGCCTCAGTACTCCAGCTGTGGCCTAACCAAGGTATTATACAATTTAATCATAACCTCCCTGGCTCCAGTATCTCCTCCAACCCTCAACGACGTGACTATTCTAACGTACTCCTGGCCGGCCTCCCACGTTCTACCCGACGTCAACTAGAGGTGATCCAAAACTCGGCTGCTCCCGTGTCCTAACTCACACCGAGTCCCGCTCACCCATCACCCCCTATACTCACTGACCCGTGTCCTAACTCGCACCCAGTCCCACTCACCCATCACCCCCTGTGCTCACTGTCCCCGTGTCCTAACTCGCACCCAGTCCCACTCACCCATCACCCCCTGTGCTCACTGCCCCCGTGTCCCACTCACCCATCACCCCCTGTGCTCACTGCCCCGTGTCCTAACTCGCACCCAGTCCCGCTCACCCATCACCCCCTGTACTCACTGACCCGTGTCCTAACTCGCACCCAGTCCCACTCACCCATCACCCCCTGTGCTCACTGACCCGTGTCCTAACTCACACCGAGTCCCGCTCACCCATCACCCCCTGTACTCACTGACCCGTGTCCTAACTCGCACCCAGTCCCGCTCACCCATCACCCTCTGTGCTCACTGACCCGTGTCCTAACTCGCACCGAGTCCCACTCACCCATCACCCCCTGTGCTCACTGCCCCGTGTCCTAACTCGCACCGAGTCCCACTCACCCATCACCCCCTGTGCTCACTGCCCCGTGTCCTAACTCGCACCGAGTCCCACTCACCCATCACCCCCTGTGCTCACTGCCCCGTGTCCTAACTCGCACCGAGTCCCGCTCACCCATCACCCCCTGTGCTCACTGCCCCGTGTCCTAACTCGCACCGAGTCCCACTCACCCATCACCCCCTGTGCTCGCTGCCCCCGTGTCCTAACTCGCACCGAGTCCCGCTCACCCATCACCCCCTGTACTCACTGACCTGTGTCCTAACTCGCACCCAGTCCCGCTCACCCATCACCCCCTGTGCTCGCTGACCCGTGTCCTAACTCGCACCGAGTCCCACTCACCCATCACCCCCTGTGCTCACTGCCCCGTGTCCTAACTCGCACCGAGTCCCACTCACCCATCACCCCCTGTGCTCACTGCCCCGTGTCCTAACTCGCACCCAGTCCCGCTCACCCATCACCCCCTGTGCTCACTGCCCCGTGTCCTAACTCGCACCGAGTCCCACTCACCCATCACCCCCTGTGCTCGCTGCCCCCGTGTCCTAACTTGCACCGAGTCCCGCTCACCCATCACCCCCTGTACTCACTGACCTGTGTCCTAACTCGCACCCAGTCCCGCTCACCCATCACCCCCTGTGCTCGCTGACCCTGTGTCCTAACTCGCACCGAGTCCCGCTCACCTATCAACCCCTGTGCTCGCTGACCCGTGTCCTAACTCGCACCAAGTCCCGCTCACCCATCACCCACTGTGCTCGCTGACCCGTGTCCTAACTCGCACCCAGTCCCGCTCACCCATCACCCACTGTGCTCGCTGACCCGTGTCCTAACTCGCACCCAGTCCCGCTCACCCATCATCCTCTGTGCTCACTGACCCGTGTCCTAACTCGCACCCAGTCCCGCTCACCCATCACCCCCTGTGCTCACTGCCCCGTGTCCTAACTCGCACCGAGTCCCACTCACCCATCACCCCCTGTGCTCACTGACCCCGTGTCCTAACTCGCACCGAGTCCCGCTCACCCATCACCCCCTGTGCTCACTGCCCCATGTCCCAACTCGCACCGAGTCCCGCTCACCCATCACCTCCTGTGCTCACTGCCCCATGTCCCAACTCGCACCAAGTCCCGCTCACCCATCACCCCCTGTGCTCGCTGACCGACATTGGCTCCCGGTTAAGCAACGCCTCGATTTCAAAATTCTCATCCTGGTTTTCAAATCCCTCCATGGCCCCTCGCCCCTCCCTATCTCTGTAACCTCCTCCAGCATTACAACCCTCCCTATCTCTGTAACCTCCTCCAGCACCTACACCCCTCCCTATCTCTGTAACCCCCTCCAGCCCCTACATCCCTCCCTACCTCTGTAACCCCCTCCAGCCCCTACACTCCTCCCTATCTTTGTAACCTCCTCCAGCCCCTACACCCCTCCCTATCTCTGTAACCTCCTCCAGCCCCTACACCCCTCCCTATCTCTGTAACATCCTCCAGCCCCTACACCGCCCTATCTCTGTAACCCCCTCCGGCCCCTACACCCCTCCCTATCTCTGTAACCCCCTCCAGCCCTTACACCCCTCCCTATCTCTGTAACCCCCTCCAGCCCCTACATCCCTCCCTATCTCTGTAACCCCCTCCAACCCCGACACCCCTCCCTATCTCTGTAACCCCCTCCAGCCCCTACACCCCTCCCTATCTCTGTAACCCCCTCCAACCCCGACACCCCTCCCTATCTCTGTAACCCCCTACATCCCTCCCTATCTCTGTAACCCCCTCCAACCCCGACACCCCTCCCTATCTCTGTAACCCCCTCCAGCCCCTACACACCTCCCTACCTCTGTAACCCCCTCCAGCCCCTACACCCCTCCCTATCTCTGTAACCCCCTCCAGCCCCTACACCTCTCCCTATCTCTCCCTCTCTCTCTCTCTGCGGGGCTAACAAACGCCTCATGACTCTGCGATTCCCCCTATCCTGGAACTACAGTGCGTACGGCCCCGACACTTGATGCAACGTCGGAGACCAAAGATGTTTTTATCGCAACCTCGACACATCCCCGCCCCGCCTCCCGGATAAATCCTCCAACACTAAGTCATGTTTCTCCATCATTTTCAGACTTCGTTTGGCTCGGATGAATGAGGAGATGCGGGAATCCGAGGGTTTTTTTGGCCACACAGGTATCTGATGAACGGAGGGTGTGGTGGAAAACATAGTTCGCACGGGTCAGGAGCCCAGTGTCGCTCCACAGGGCTTGTGAAGGGCAGCCCAATCGGCCTTGAAACTCCAAACCAAAACCCCCCCACGCCCCTCCTTCAACCCAGCAATCGAGGCTGGGGTTGTTCTCCACGGAGCAGAGAAGGTCAAGAAGGAGGTTACACAAGAACATCAGAAACAGGAGCAGGAGTAGGCCATTCGGCCCCTCGAGCCTGCTCCGCCATTTAATACCATCATGGCTGATCCGATCATGGACACAGCTCCACTTCCCTGCCCGCTCCCCTTATCCCCTTATCGGTTAAGGAACTGTCTATCTCTGTCTTAAATATATTCAATGTCCCGGCTTCCACAGCTCTCTGAGGCAGCGAATTCCACAGATTTACAACCCTCTGAGAGAAGAAATTCCTCCTCATCTCAGTTTTAAATGGGCGGCCCCTTATTCTAAGACCATGCCCCCTAGTTCTAGTCTGCCCCATCAGTGGGAACATCCTCTCTGCATCCACCTTGTCGAGCCCCCCTCATAATCTGATTCGTTTCCATAAGATCACCTCTCATTCTTCTGAACTCCAATGAGTAGAGGCCCAACCTCCTCAACCTTTCCTCATAAGTCAACCCCCTCATCTCCGGAATCAACCGAGTGAACCTTCTCTGAACTGCCTCCAAAGCAAGTCTATCCTTTCGTAAATACGGAGACCAAAACTGCACGCAGTACTCCAGGTGTGGCCTCACCAATACCCCTGTATAACTGGAGCGAGACGTCCCTGCTTTTATACTCCGTCCAGATTGACCAGAGTGGTTCCAGAGACGAGCGACTTCAGTTACGTGACGAGACTGGAGAATCAAGAGAGATTGACAGCGCGGAAGGAGGCCATTTCGGCCCATCGTGTCCGCCTCGCGCCGGCCGACCAAGAGCCCCCCCCCCCCCGGCCTAATCCCACTTTCCCGCTCTTGGTCCGTAGCCCTGTAGCTTACGGCACTTCAAGGTGCACTGCCTGCCAAATGTGGGGAGGGTTTCTGCCTCTACCACCCTTTCAGGCCGTGAGTTCCAGACCCTGCCCCAGACACCCCCCTCCACCCTCTCCCCTCAAATCCCCTCTAAACCTCCCCCCAATTACTTTCAATCCAAGCCCCCTGGTTGTTGACCCCTCTTGCTAAGGGAGCTGGGATCGTTACTGTTCGAGCAGAGAAGGTTAAGGGGAGCTCTGATGAGGTGACGGATTTTGACAGAGTAAATGAAGAGTAATTGTCTCCAGTGACAAGAGTGTCAGAGTGACAAGAGGACACACATTTCAGGTGATTGACAAAAGAGCTTTCAGACAGCAAATTGTTCTGATCGAGAACCCGCTGCCTGAAAGGACAGTGACAGCAGTTTCAAAAGGGATTTGGAAAAGTACTTGTAAGGTAAAACCTGTTTGCAGGACAATGGCGGGCGCTGTCAGAGGGGCAGTACTGAGGGAGTGCCGCACTGTCGGAGGGGCAGTACTGAGGGAGTGCCGCACTGTCGGAGGGGCAGTACTGAGGGAGTGCCGCACTGTCGGAGGGGCAGTACTGAGGGAGTGCCGCACTGTCGGAGGGGCAGTACTGAGGGAGTGCCGCACTGTCGGAGGGGCAGTACTGAGGGAGCACCGTACTGCGCTGTCGGAGGGGCAGTACTGAGGGAGCGCCGCACTGTCGGAGGGGCAGTACTGAGGGAGTGCTGCACTGTCGGACGGGCAGTACTGAGGGAGCGCCGCACTGTCGGAGGGGCAATACTGAGGGAGTGCTGCACTGTCGGAGGGGCAGTACTGAGGGAGTGCTGCACTGTCGGAGGGGCAGTACTGAGGGAGTGCCGCACTGTCGGAGGGGCAATACTGAGGGAGTGCTGCACTGTCGGAGGGGCAATACTGAGGGAGTGCTGCACTGTCGGAGGGGCAGTACTGAGGGAGTGCCGCACTGTCGGAGGGGCAATACTGAGGGAGTGCTGCACTGTCGGAGGGGCAGTACTGAGGGAGTGCCGCACTGTCGGAGGGGCAGTACTGAGGGAGTGCTGCACTGTCGGAGGGGCAGTACTGAGGGAGTGCTGCACTGTCGGAGGGGCAGTACTGAGGGAGCGCCGGAGGGGAAATAGATGATCTGTCTGTGGGAGCTTTCTGTGCGCAAGTTGGCTGCCACGTCTTCTGTATCACGACAGTGACCATGCTTAAAACAAAAGCGGGTGATTGGCTGTCAAGCGCTTTGGGACAAGGTTGGCGAAAGACCCAGCAGAAATGGGAGTTCCTTTCGGTTATGGTGTCCCACTTTTGGGGGGGGTGGGGTGAGGGGGCCCGGGGTGGGGGGGGGGGGGAGTGAGGGGGCCCGGGGTGGGGGGGGGGGTGAGGGGTGAGGGGGCCCGGGGTGGGGGGGGGGGGTGAGGGGGCCCGGGGTGGGGGGGGGGGGGTGAGGGGGCCCGGGGTGGGGGGGGGGGGGTGAGGGGGCCCGGGGTGGGGGGGGGGGGGGTGAGGCGGCCCGGGGTGGGTGGGGCGGGTGGGGTGAGGGGGCCCGGGGTGGGGGGGGGGTGAGGGGGCCCGGGGTGGGGGGGGGGGGTGAGGGGGCCCGGGGTGGGGGGGGGGGGGTGAGGGGGCCCGGGGTGGGGGGGGGGGGGGTGAGGCGGCCCGGGGTGGGTGGGGCGGGTGGGGTGAGGGGGCCCGGGGTGGGGGGGTGGGGTGAGGGGGCCCGGGGTCGGGTGAGGGGTCCCGGGGTGGGGGGGGGGTGAGGGGGGCCGGGGTGGGGGGGGGGGTGTGAGGGGGCTGGGGGGGTTGCGGGTAAAATGAAGCGGCCTGTTCCTCGTACGTTATGCCTAGTTTGGTTTTGTTTCTCCTCTCCAACCCCCAACCCCACCCGCTTCCCGCAGGAGAGGACGAGACGTTCCAGGACATCTTCCGGGATTTCTCGCGCATGGCCTCCGACGACCCGGAGAAGCTGGCCCGGCGGAGGTTCGACGGCAGCGAGAACTGACGGCGGATCGGGGGTGCCTCGGTTGGCGACGGGGGGGGGGGGGGGGGGGGGGAAGGGGTGATTTAAAAGGGAGACACACACTCAGACTCAGGGACAGCCGTTGCTACTGTGGGAGGCTGACTGCCGTGAGGGATCGGGCAGCCTCTTTTTGTAACCCAGGATTGACGTACCGCGCAGAGGTCGACTAATACAGGTGCAGGCACGCTTCGGGCCTACTAATTCAGGCCCAGCCTTACTTCAGGCCTGCTAATACAGGCCCCGGCTTGCTTTGGGCCTACTAATACAGTCTCCAGCCTGCTTTGGGCCTCATACAGGCCTCGGCTTGCTTTGGGCCAACTAATACAGGCCCAGGCCTGCTTTGGGCCAACTAATACAGGCCTGGCCTGCTTCAGGCCTACTAATACAGGCCGAGACAAGCTTCGGGCCAACTAATACAGGGGGGGGGTAAAAGAATCAGGATAGAGTCTGGGTAAAGGACAGGCGGAAGGCTGGTCAGGGATGTAAAAGGACGAGGGAGGGGTCTCGGGGGATGGGGGGGGGGGGGGGGACTGAAGGTTCCCTCTCTCCCCCATTAACTCAGGGAGCAAAAGGCAGTGTCGGTGGAGCTGCTGGCCCAGGTGGACCACCGGCTCAGGGTTGTTTAACGCTGTGAGTGGGCTGGAGAAGAGAGTTGGAGATGTGAGGGGGCCGGGGGGGGGGGGAAGAGAGAGGGGGGGGGGGAGGGGAGAGAGAGGGACGGGGGGGGAGGGGAGAGAGAGGGACAGGGGGGAGGGGGACGGGGGGGGAGGGGAGAGAGGGGGACGGGGGGGGGGGGGAGAGGGGAGAGAGAGGGACGGGGGGGGGGGGAGAGTGGGACGGAGGGGCGAGAGAGGAACGAGGGGGGGGAGGGGAGAGAGAGGGACGGGGGGGGAGGGGAGAGAGAGGGACGGGGGGGGGAGGGGAGAGAGAGGGACGGGGGGGGGGGGAGGGGAGAGAGAGGGACGGGGGGGGGAGGGGAGAGAGAGGGACGGGGGGGAAAGAGAGAAGGACGGGGGGGGAGGGGAGAGAGAGGGGGACAGGGGGGAAGGGGAGAGAGAGAGGGGGGGGAGGGGAGAGAGTTCCTCACCGGTTCTTCTTGAACAGTCGGGGTGTAAATACAAGACGGATATTGGCAATAAATACCTGCTGCTGAAACACGAGCATCGCTTTCTTTCAGCGGGGGAGAGAGGGTGTGCGGACAGGGCGGGAGACAGACTGACCTGTAGCCGCCACTCAGGGTCAGGGGCACCCCGTGCAGACAGGGAGTGGAGGTCTGTGAACATCTCCATACCTCAAGCCTGTCAGCGCCCCGCGACATAGAAACATAGAAAGTAGGTGCAGGAGTGGGCCATTCGGCCCTTCGAGCCTGCACCACCATTCAATAAGATCATGGCTGATCATTCACCTCAGTACCCCTTTCCTGCTTTCTCTCCATACCCCTCGATCCCTTTAGCCGTAAGGGCCACATCTAACTCCCTCTTGAATATATCTAACGAACTGGCCTCAACAACTCTCTGCGGCCGGGAATTCCACAGGTTCACCACTCTCTGAGTGAAGAAGTTTCTCCTCATCTCGGTCCTAAATGGCCTACCCCTTATCCTTAGACTGTGACCCCTGGTTCTGGACTTCCCCAACATCGGGAACATTCTTCCTGCATCTAACCTGTCCAGCCCCGTCAGAATTTTATATGTTTCTATGAGATCCCCTCTCATCCTTCTAAACCCCAGTGAATATAAGCCCAGTTGATCCAGTCGTTTTTTGCCCACTCATTTCTTACAGGGCTTGACAGGGGAGATACAGGGAGGGAGCAGTGAATAAGAACATAAGAAATAGGAGCAGGAGTCGGCCATTCGGCCCCTCGAGCCTGCTCCGCCTTTTAATACCATCATGGGCTGATCCGATCATGGACTCAGCTCCACTTCCCTGCCCGCCCCCTTATCGCTCAAAAATCTGTCCATCTCCGCCTTAAATATATCCAATGACCCAGCCTCCACAGCTCTCTGGGGCAGAGAATTCCACAGGTTTACAAGAAGAAATTCCTCCTAATCTCCATCTTAAATCCAAGCCCCCTGGTTGTTGACCCCTCTGCCTGGGGGAAACCGATCCTTCCTATCCACTCCAGGTCCCTCATAATTTTGTATCATCATCATCACAGGCAGTCCCTCGGAGTCGAGGAAGACTTGCTTCCACTCTTAACATGAGTCCTCAGGTGGCTGAACAGTCCAATACGAGAGCCACAGTCCCTGTCACAGGTGGGACAGACAGTGGTTGAGGGAAGGGGAGGGTGATACTGGTTTGCCGCACGCTCCTTCCGCTGCCTGCGCTTGCTTTCTGCACGCTCTCGGCGACGAGACTCGAGGTGCTCAGCGCCCTCCCGGATGCACTTCCTCCACTTAGGGGCGGGACTGGTCTTTGGGCCCAGGGACCCCCAGGTGTCGGTGGGGATGTTGCACTTTATCAGGGAGGGGGGTGTCCCTTGTAACGTTTCCTCTGCCCACCTTTGGCTCGCTTGCCGTGAAGGAGTTCCGAGTAGAGCGCTCGCTTTGGGAGTCTCGTGTCTGGGGGGGGCGTGCGGACGATGTGGCCCTGCCCAGCGGAGCTGGTCGAGTGTGGTCAGTGCTTCGATGCTGGGGATGTTGGGCCTGGTCGAGGACGCTAACGTTGGTGCGTCTGTCCTCCCGGGGGATTTGCTGGATCTTGCGGAGACATCGTCGGTGGTATTTCTCCAGCGACTTGAGGTGTCTACTGTAATTTTATACACCTCAATCAGGTCTCCCCTCAGCCTCCTCTGTTCCAAGGAAAACAACCCCAGCCTATCCAATCTTTCCTCATCGCTAAAATTCTCCAGTCCAGTGCAACATCCTGGTAAATCTCCTCTGTACCCTCTCCAGTGCAACATCCTGGTAAATCTCCTCTGCACCCTCTCCAGTGCAACATCCTGGTAAATCTCCTCTGCACCCTCTCCAGTGCAATCACATCCTTCCTGTAATGTGGTGACCAGAACTGCACGCAGTACTCCAGCTGTGGCCTAACCAGTGTTTTATACAGTTCAAGCATAACCTCCCTGCTCTTGTATTCCATGCATCGGCCAATAAAGGCAAGTATTCCGTATGCCTTCTTAACCCACCTTACCCACCTGGCCTGCTACCTTCAGAGATCTGTGGACCTGCACTCCAAGGTCCCTTTGTACCTCTACACTTCTCAGTGTCCGACCATTTAATGTGTGTTCCCTCGCCTTGTTAGCCCTCCCCAAATGCGTTCCCTCACACTTGTCCGGATTGAACTGCGTTTGCCTCTGCTCTGCCCACCCGACCCGTCGATCGATATCTTCCTGCAGTCCGCGGCCGCCGCCGCCTTCATCAACCACACGGCCGGTTTTAGTATCATGGCTGACCTTTGACCTCAACTCCACTTTCCCGCCCTCTCCCCATATCCCTCGATTCCCTTAATATCCAAAAATCTATGGATCTCAGCCTGGAATATACACAAAGACTGAGCCTCCACAGCCCTCTGGGGCAGAGAATTCCAAAGATTCACCACCCTCTATGAAGAATTTTCTCCTCATCTCAGTCCTAAATGGCTGACCCCTTATCCTGAGACTGTGTGACCCCTGGTTCTAGACTCCCCAGCCCCGGGGAAACACCCTCCCTGTATCTAACCCCGTCAAGCCCTGGAAGAGACGAGTGGGCAAAGATTTGGCAGATGGAGTATAATGTTGGAAAGTGTAATTTGGCAGGAAAAAAAAATCAAAGAGCAAGTTATTATTTAAATGGGGAAAGATTGCAAAGTGCTGCAGTACAGCGGGACCTGGGGGTTACTTGTGCATGGAACACAAAAGGTTAGTATGCAGGTACAGCAAGTGATCAGGAAGGCCAATGGTATCTTGGCCTTTATTGCAAAGGGGATGGAGTATAAAAGCAGGGAAGTCTTGCTCCAGTTATACAGGGTATTGGTGAGGCCACACCTGGAGTACTGCGTGCAGGTTTGGTTTCCGTGTTTACGAAAGGATAGACTTGCTTTGGAGGCTGTTCAGAGAAGGTTCACTCGGTTGATTCCGGAGATGAGGAGGTTGACTTATGAGGAAAGGTTGAGGAGGTTGGGCCTCTACTCATTGGAGTTCAGAAGAATGAGAGGTGATCTTATCGAGACGTATCAGATTATGAGGGGGGCTCGACAAGGTGGATGCAGAGAGGATGTTCCCACTGATGGGGGGAGACTAGAACTAGGGGGCATGGTCTTAGAATAAGGGGCCGCCCATTTAAAACTGAGATGAGGAGGAATTTCTTCTCTCTGAGGGTTGTAAATCTGTGGAATTCGCTGCCTCAGAGAGCTGTGGAAGCCGGGACATTGAATATATTTAAGACAGAGATAGACAGTTCCTTAACCGATAAGGGGATAAGGGGGCGGGCGGGGAAGTGGAGCCGAGTCCATGATCGGATCAGCCATGATGGTATTAAATGGCGGAGCAGGCTCGAGGGGCCGAATGGCCGACTCCTGCTCCTATTTCTTAGCCGAACTTAAGGAGGTGAAAGCAATTCAGTTGCTTGTAGCCGTACGCCTGCAAAATACATTTTTATTCCGCTTTTCCTTTCCAAAAGAAAAGTCACAACGATGAATTGATCAGTAATAAATAGGCTTCCAATTGAGCGACAAAAAAAAAAAAAGAAACGGACTCAACTCGAGCGGGACGAGGGATGAGGCAGAGAGCGTGGCCTCGACGTATCAAGGCCACCGATACTCTCGCCCGCTCTTAGCCCTGGAGAGGGAGGTGGGGGGGGGGGGGGGGGAGGAAAGAGAGAGGGGGACGGAGAGAGACAGAGAGAGAGAGTGCAGCACTGCCTCTGCTGCCCTGCCTCGCGAAGGAAATTACAACTGGTCGCCCGCTAACTCGATCACCGGCGAGCGTGATGCAGCAGATTACCCCGTTCTCACCCCCCCCACCCCCACCGCCCCCCCCCCCCACCACACACTCCGACAACACCTTCCGCAGGATGAGAGACCCCCGCTGCCTGTGAAGTGCGGGACAGCCCTCAGTACGCGATGCGCTCGATCTGCTCCAGGTCTTTGGGATCCAGTTGGTTTATCTTGCAGTCTGTGGACGCAAAGAGGGAAGGACACAGAGTGAGGAAGTGACGGGAGGCGAGAGCGCGAGCAAATGTTTGATGGGACAGTGTAGAGGGAGCTTTACTCTGTATCTAACCCCCTGTACCTGCCCTGGGAGTGTTTGATGGGACAGTGTAGAGGGAACTTTACTCTGTATCCAACCCCCTGTACCTGCCCTGGGAGTGTTTGATGGGACAGTGTAGAGGGAGCTTTACTCTGTATCTAACCCCCTGTACCTGCCCTGGGAGTGTTTGATGGGACAGTGTAGAGGGAGCTTTACTCTGTATCTAACCCCCTGTACCTGCCTTGGGAGTGTTTGATGGGACAGTGCAGGGGGAGCTTTACTCTGTATCTCACCCCCTGTACCTGCCCTGGGAGTGTTTGATGGGACAGTGTAGAGGGAACTTTACTCTGTATCCAACCCCCTGTACCTGCCCTGGGAGTGTTTGATGGGACAGTGTAGAGGGAGCTTTACTCTGTATCTAACCCCCTGTACCAGCCCTGGGAGTGTTTGATGGGACAGTGCAGGGGGAGCTTTACTCTGTATCTAACCCCCTGTACCTGCCCTGGGAGTGTTTGATGGGACAGTGTAGAGGGAACTTTACTCTGTATCTAACCCCCTGTACCTACCCTGGGAGTGTTTGATGGGACAGTGTAGAGGGAGCTTTACTCTGTATCTAACCCCCTGTACCTGCCCTGGGAGTGTTTGATGGGACAGTGTAGAGGGAGCTTTACTCTGTATCTAACCCTCTGTACCTGCCATGGGAGTGTTTGATGGGACAGTGTAGAGGGAGCTTTACTCTGTATCTAACCCCCTGTACCTGCCCTGGGAGTGTTTGATGGGACAGTGTAGAGGGAGCTTTACTCTGTATCTAACCCCCTGTACCTGCCCTGGGAGTGTTTGATGGGACAGTGTAGAGGGAGCTTTACTCTGTATCTAACCCTCTGTAACTGCCCTGGGAGTGTTTGATGGGACAGTGTAGAGGGAGCTTTACTCTGTATCTAACCCCGTGCTGTACCTGCCCTGGGAGTGTTTGATGGGACAGTGTAGAGGGAGCTTTACTCTGTATCTAACCCCGTGCTGTACCTGCCCTGGGAGTGTTTGATGGGACAGTGTAGAGGGAAGAGGATACTCACTGAAGTGTTCCTGGATCCTGCGGAGGATGGTCATACTGCTACGACCGTCCACCATGTTGACGGCCAGGCCTTGCTTCCCAAAGCGTCCGGTCCGTCCAATTCTGTGAAGGTAGGTCTCGCAGTCGGGGTCGCGCTCGCAGGTCATCGGCAGGTCAAAGTTCACCACGATCGACACCTGCTGCACGTCGATACCTGGTTCGAAGGGGCGGGGGGGGGGGGGGGGAGAAGGGCTGCGTTAATCTGGTCCTCACAGAAGCAGAACGTAACTTGTCCAGCCACGTAAACACCGTGGCCACAAGAGCAGGTCGGAGGCTGGGTATTCTGCGACCAGTGTCTCACCTCCTGACTCCCCCAAAACCTTTGCACCGTCGACAAGGCACAAGTCAGGAGGGATATTCCTGATGGGACACTCCCCACTTGCCCGGATGAGTTGCAGCTCCCAACAACACTCGAGGAGCTCGACACCATCCAGGACAAAGCAGGCCGCTCGATGGGCATGCCGCCCACCACCTCCAACACTTCCCTCCCTCCCTCCACCACCGGCACACCGTGGGCCGCAGTGTGCACCCTCTACAAGACCCACCGCGGCAACTGGCCAAGGTTTACATAGAACCATAGAAAATAGGTGCAGGAGTAGGCCATTCGACCCTTCGAGCCTGCTCCGCCATTCAACAAGATCATGGCTGATCTGGCCGTGGACTCAGCTCCACTTACCCGCCCGCTCCCCGTAACCCTTAATTCCCTTATTGGTTAAAAATCTATCTATCTGTGACTTGAATACATTCAATGAGCTAGCCTCAACTGCTTCCCTGGGCAGAGAATTCCACAGATTCACAACCCTCTGGGAGAAGAAATTCCTTCTCAACTCGGTTTTAAATTGGCTCCCCCGTATTTTGAGGCTGTGCCCCCTAGTTCTAGTCTCCCCGACCAGTGGAAACAACCTCTCTGCCTCTATCTTGTCTATCCCTTTCATTATTTTAAATGTTTCTATAAGATCACCCCTCATCCTTCTGAACTCCAACGAGTAAAGACCCAGTCTACTCAATCTATCATCATAAGGTAACCCCCTCATCTCCGGAATCAGCCTCGTGAATCGTCTCTGTACCTCCTCCGAAGCCAGTACATCCTTCCTTAAGTAAGGTGACCAAAACTGCTCGCAGTACTCCAGGTGCGGCCTCACCAATACCCTGTACAGTTGCAGCAGGACCTCCCTGCTTTTGTACTCCATCCCTCTCGCAATGAAGGCCAACATCCCATTCGCCTTCCTGATTCCCTGCTGCACCTGCAAACTAACTTTTTGGGATTCATGCACAAGGACCCCCAGGTCCCTCTGCACCGCAGCATGTTGTAATTTCTCCCCATTCAAATAATATTCCCTTTTACTGTTTTTTTCCCCAAGGTGGATGACCTCACACTTTCCGACATTGTATTCCATCTGCCAAACCTTAGCCCATTCGCTTAACCTATCTCAATCTCTTTGCAGCCTCTCTGTGTCCTCTACACAACCCGCTTTCCCACTAATCTTTGTGTCATCTGCAAATGTTGTTACACTACACTCTGTCCCCTCTTCCAGGTCATCTATGTCATCCAGATCATTCACCTCAGTACCCCTTTCCTGCTTTCTCTCCATACCCCTTGATCCCTTTAGTCGTAAGGGCCACATCTAACTCCCTTTTGAATATATCCAATGAACTGGCCTCAACAACTCTCTGCGGTAGAGAATTCCACAGGTTCACCACTCTCTGAGTGAAGAAGTTTCTCCTCATCTCGGTCCTAAATGGCTTACTCCTTATCCTTAGACTGTGACCCCTGGTTCTGGACTTCCCCAACATCGGGAACATTCTTCCTGCATCTAACCTGTCCAGTCCCGTCAGAATTTTGTATGTTTCTACGAGATCCCCTCTCATTCTTCTAAACTCCAGTGTATAAAGGCCCAGTCGATCCAGTCTTTCTTCATATGTCAGTCCTGCCATCCCGGGAATCAGTCTGGTGAACCTTCGCTTCACTGATCAGGTCCTTAGATACATAACCCCCCCCCCCCCCCCACCCCAGGGAGAATCAGGTTATTACAGATACATAAACCCCTCCCCCTGGGAGAATCAGGTCCTTACAGGTACATAAACCTCAGGGGAATGAGATCCTTACAGATACATAAACCCCTCCCTCGGTGGAGAATCAGGTCCTTACAGATACATAACCCCCCCCCCCCCCCAGGGAGAATCAGGTCCTTACAGATACATAAACCCTCCCCCGGGAGAATCAGGTCCTTACAGGTACATAAACCTCAGGGGAATCAGGTCCTTGCAGATACATAACCCCCAACCCAGGGAGAATCAGGTCCTTACAGATACATAAACCCCCTCCCATGGGGAGGATCAGGTCCTTACAGATACATAAACCCATCCCCCGGGAGAATCAGGTCCTTACAGATAGATACAACCCACCTGGGGAGGATCAGGTCCTTCCAGATATATAACCCCCCCCCCCCATGGAGAGAATCAGGTCCTTACAGATACATAAACCCCTCCCTCTTGTGAATCAGGTCCTTACAGATAAATAACCCTCTCCTCCGGGAGAATCAGGTCCTTACAGATAAATAACCCTCTCCTCCAGGAGAATCAGGTCCTTACAGATAGATAAGCACCTCCCTCGGTGGAGAATCAGATCCTTACAGATGCATAAACCCCTCCCTCAGTTGAGAATCAGGTTCTTACAGATATATAACCCACCGTAGGGCAGAATCAGGTCCTTACAGATACATAAACCCCTCCATCGGGGGAGAATCAGTTCCTTACAGATACATAAACCCCTCCATCGGGGGAGAATCAGGTCCTTACAGATACATAAACCCTCCCCCGGGAGAATCAGGTCCTTACAGGTACATAAACCTCAGGGGAATCAGGTCCTTGCAGATACATAACCCCCAACCCAGGGAGAATCAGGTCCTTACAGATACATAAACCCCCTCCCATGGGGAGGATCAGGTCCTTACAGATACATAAACCCATCCCCCGGGAGAATCAGGTCCTTACAGATAGATACAACCCACCTGGGGAGGATCAGGTCCTTCCAGATATATAACCCCCCCCCCATGGAGAGAATCAGGTCCTTACAGATACATAAACCCCTCCCTCTTGTGAATCAGGTCCTTACAGATAAATAACCCTCTCCTCCGGGAGAATCAGGTCCTTACAGATAAATAACCCTCTCCTCCAGGAGAATCAGGTCCTTACAGATAGATAAGCACCTCCCTCGGTGGAGAATCAGATCCTTACAGATGCATAAACCCCTCCCTCAGTTGAGAATCAGGTTCTTACAGATATATAACCCACTGTAGGGCAGAATCAGGTCCTTACAGATACATAAACCCCTCCATCGGGGGAGAATCAGTTCCTTACAGATACATAAACCCCTCCATCGGGGGAGAATCAGGTCCTTACAGATACATAACCCCCAACCCCCCCAGGGAGAATCGGGTACTTACAGATACATAAACTCCTCCCATGGGGAGGATCAGGTCCTTACAGATACATAAACCCCTCCCTCGGGGTGAATCAGGTCCTTACAGATACATGAACCCCTCCCTCGGGGGAGGGGGGGGGAAACCAGATCCTTACAGATAGATAAAACCCGCCTGGGGAGAAGCAGGTCCTTACAGATACATAAACCGCATCGTCGGGGGAGAATCAGGTCCTTACAGATACATAACCCCCCCCCCCCCAGTAGAATCAGGTCCTTACAGATACATAACCCTCCCCCCCGGGAGAATCAGGTCCTTACAGATACATAAACCCCTCCCTCGGGGGGGAACCAGGTCCTTACAGATACATAAACCCCTCCCATGGGGAGGATCAGGTCCTTACAGATACATAAACCCCTCCCCCAGGGAGAATCAGGTCCTTACTGATACATAAACCCCCACGTGGGAGAATGAGGTCCTTACAGATACATAAACCCCACCACGGGGGGAATCGGATCCTTATAGATACACTAACCCCGGATGACGTGGCCCTTACAGAAGCACACACCTCTGGCACAGACGTTGGTGGTGACGAGGACCTTCTCTTTGCCGTCTCGGAAGCGTTGGATGGTTTCCGCCCGCTCCTCCACAGTCAGCTCGCCGGTCAGAAGTGCCACGCGATGCCCCTCTCTGGAGAGTTTCGTCGAGAGCCAGTGTGCAGTCCTCCTGGTCTAGACCGCCAGGGGGGGCGGGGGAAAAAAGAGGAACAAAGTCAGCCACAAGCGTCCATCAGAAAGAAAAAGGTGGTACAGGCTCGCGGGGGCTGAACAGGCCTCCTCCTGTTCCTGTGTAACAGGCTCAAGGGGCTGAATGGGCCTCCTCCTGTTCCTGTGTAACAGGCTCGAGGGGCTGAATGGGTCTCCTCCTGTTCCTGTGTAACAGGCTCGAGGGGCTGAATGGGCCTCCTCCTGTTCCTGTGTAACAGGCTCGAGGGGCTGAATGGGCCTCCTCCTGTTCCTGTGTAACAGGCTCGAGGGGCTGAATGGGCCTCCTCCTGTTCCTGTGTAACAGGCTCGAGGGGCTGAATAGGCCTCCTCCTGTTCCTGTGTAACAGGCTCGAGGGGCTGAATGGCCTCCTCCTGTTCCTGTGTAACAGGCCCGAGAGGCTGAATGGGCCTCCTCCTGTTCCTGTGTAACAGGCTCGAGGGGCTGAATGGCCTCCTCCTGTTACAAAAAGAAAGACGTGCCTTTATATAGCGCCTTTCATGACCACCGGGCGTCTCAAAGCGCTTTACAGCCAATGAAGTGCTTTTGGAAGTGTGGTCGCTGTTGTATTGTGAGAAACGTGGCAGCCAATTTGCGCACAGCAAGCTCCCACACACAGCAATGTGATAATGACCCAGATAATCTGTGTTTTTTGTGACGTTGTTTGAGGGATAAATATTGGCCCCAGGACACCGGGGAGAACTCCCCCCCCGCTCTTCTTCCAAATAGTAGCCTGAGAGAGAAGACAGGGCCTCGGTTTAATGTCTCATCCGAAAGGCAGCCCCTCCGACAGTGCGGCGCTCCCTCAGTACTGCCCCTCCGACAGCGCAGTGCGGCGCTCCCTCAGTACTGCCCCTCCGACAGCGCAGTGCGGCGCTCCCTCAGTACTGCCCCTCCGACAGTGCGGCGCTCCCTCAGTACTGTCCCTCCGACAGCGCAGTGCGGCGCTCCCTCAGTACTGCCCCTCCGACAGTGCGGCGCTCCCTCAGTACTGCCCCTCCGACAGTGCGGCGCTCCCTCAGTACTGCCCCTCCGACAGCGCAGTGCGGCGCTCCCTCAGTAATGCCCCTCCGACAGCGCAGTGCGGCGCTCCCTCAGTACTGCACTGGGAGCGTCGGCCTAGATTTATGTCACATCCCTGGGGTGGGACTCGAACCCACAACCTTCTGACTCAGAGGAGAGAGTGCTGCCCACTGAGCCGCGGGTGACACGATCGTAACTGGCTCAAATGCTAAGTGGGCCTGCTCCTGGCAACTGTCTGGTGGTGGGGGAGGGGGGGGGCCCGATAGGCCCGAACCCGGTTTCCGCCCTCCTCGGCGGAGCAACGCATCGCCCAGCGCCCGCTCCCTCGACCTGGGGGCCACAGACCTGGCAGAAGACAATGGCCTGCGCGATGGTGATGGCAGTGTAGATGTTGCTGAGGGCCTGGTACTTGTCTTCGAGGTGGACGCACTCCACGTAGTACTGCTTGATGTTGTCCAGCGTGAGCTGCTCCCGCCTCAACTTGATCACGTTGGGATCGGGCACGATCTTCTGGGCAAACCGCAGCACCGGCTCCTCAAAGGTGGCAGAGAACAGGAGAAGCTGGCAGTTCCTGGGGAGCATCCTGTGGGGGAAGGGGGGGCGGGGAGGGGGGGGGAGGGGAGAGAGGGCGGGGGAGAGGGGGAGAGAGGGCGGGGGAGAGGAGGAGAGGGGCGGGGGAGAGAGGGCGGGGGAGAGAGGGCAGGGGGAGAGGGGGAGAGGTGGAGGGGGAGAGGGGGGAG